>NC_079447.1:34728941-35028941 GCF_903798145.1 Danio aesculapii | reverse complement strand
TGATGTAACATCCTTTCATTCTTCCCAGTACAATATTTTTCTCCATTGAGATTGATGCGCTGTAAAAGTGTTCCTTTACGTGTTTTTGATCAGTGTAATGTGATATAAGATGCAATATACACTTTATTATAGAGTGCAAAAAGGGATGGTATATTTGTTTGACTAATTCCATTATGTAATTTTTTTTTAGAAATTAAAGCTTTAATTAAAGTTATAGCAGGATGCCACATAATTCATAATAATTATCCCCTTAGTACGGTGGCTGAGATAGCTTAACCTGCTGCAATTTAAGAAAGTGCAAGCAATTACAAAAAACACCATCAATTTGACAGCACACGTGTTGCAAATTCCCACAACGCAAACAACAGAAGAAACGCGCAGCAATTCGTCACAACACAAACAACTGAAGAAACGCGCAGCAATTGGTCACAACACAAACAACTGAAGAAACGCGCAGCAATTAGTCACAACACGAACAATTGAAGAAACACGCTGCAATTGGTCACAACACAAACAACTGAAGAAACGCAGCAATTAGTCACAACACATACAACTGAATAAACGCGCAGCAATTAGTCACAACACAAACAACTGAAGAAACGCGCAGCAATTAGTCACAACACAAACAACTGAAGAAACGCGCAGCAATTAGTCACAACACATAATAGAAGAAACACGCTGCAATTGGTCACAAAACAAACAACTGAAGAAACACGCAGCAGTTAGTCACAACACAAACAACTGAAGAAACGCGCAGCAAATTGGTCACAACACAAACAACTGAAGAAACGCACAGCAATTAGTCACAACTCAAACAACTGAAGAAATGCGCAACAAATTGGTCACAACACAAACAACTGAAGAAACGCACAGCCATTGGTCACAACACAAACAACTGAAGAAACGCGCAGCATTTAGTCACAACACAAACAACTGAAGTAATGAGCAGCAATTAGTCACAACACAAATAACTAAAGAAATGCTCAACAAATTGGTCACAACACAAACAACTGCAGAAACACGTAGCAAATTGGTCACAACACGAACAACTGAAAAAATGCGCAGCAATTAGTCACAAGACAAACAACTGAAGAAACGCGCTGCAATTAGTCACAACACAAACAACTGAAGAAATGTGCAACAATTGGTCACAACACAAACTACTGAAGAAATGAGCAGCAGTTAGTCAACACAAACAACTGAAGAAATGAGCAGCAATTAGTCACAACACAAATAACTAAAGAAATGCTCAACAAATTGTTCAAAACACAAACAACTGCAGAAACACGTAGCAAGTTGGTCACAACACGAACAACTAAAAAAATGCGCAGCAATTAGTCACAACACAAACAACTGAAGAAATGCGCAGCAATTAGTCACAACACAAACAACTGCAGAAACATGCAGCAAATTGGTCACAACACGAACAACTGAAAAAATGTGCAGCAATTAGTCACAACACAAACCACTGAAGAAATGCGCAGCAATTGGTCACAACACAAACAAATAAAGAGACGCGCAACAAATTGGTCACAACACAAACAACTGAAGAAGCGAGCGGCAATTAGTCACGACACTTGCAAATATCCACGTAACACAACGAAAATGTTTCAAGGGGACCCAAAACCATGACGGACCCTGCTGAGATATGGATGTGTTATTATATCGTGTAATCAGGATATTAAAATAAATGAAAAACAACTCCCCTTTCAAAGGCCACCAATCACTTCACTGAGCAACAGTCATGGCATAATAAAACATCCATATTTCAGCATGGTCTGTCATGGTTTTGGGTCCCCTTGAAACATTTCCGTTGTGTTACGTTGACTAATTGCAGTGTGTTACTTCAGTTGTTTGTGTTGTGACCAATTTGCTGCATTTTTCTTCAGTTGTTTGTGTTGTGACCAATTTGCTACGTGTTTCTTCAGTTGTTTGTGTTGTGACCAATTGCATTGTGTTTCTTTAATTGTTTGTGTTGTGACCAATTGCAGAGCGTTTCTTTAGTTGTGTGTTGTGACCAATTTGCTGCGCATATCTTTAGTTGTTTGTGTTGTGACCAATTTGCTGCGCGTTTATTCAGTTGTTTGTGTTGTCACCAATTTGCTGCGTGTTTCTTCAGTTGTTTGTGTTGTGACCAATTGCAGCGTGTTTCTTCAATTGTTTGTGTTGTGACCAATTGCAGAGCGTTTCTTCAGTTGTGTGTTGTGACCAATTTGCTGCGCATATCTTTAGTTGTTTGTGTTGTGACCAATTTGCTGCGCGTTTATTCAGTTGTTTGTGTTGTGACCAATTTGCTGCGCGTTTCTTCAGTTGTTTGTGTTGTGACTAATTGCAGCGCGTTTCTTTAATTGTTTGTGTTGTGACTAATTCCTGCGTGTTTCTTCAGTTTTTGTTGTGACCAATTCCTGCACGTTTCTTCAGTTGTTTATGTTGTAACAAATTGCTACGCGCTTCTTCAGTTGTTTGTGTTGTGAGAATCTGGAACACGTGTGCTGTCAAATTGATAAAGATCATTTCTTAATTTGCTGGTGTTTTTTGTAATTGCATGTGCTTTTTAAAATTGCAGTGTGTTAAGCTCTCTCGGCCACCGTACCTTAGCCTATAACAACAAAGTGTACTATTCAAGTTCATCTAAACAATCACTTTCACCGTCCACAGGCGATGTAGTGGTTAATTTAGTTGTCATTGTACAAAACGAGAACCACAGTACGATCTTTTTTCAATGCTTTCTTTGCTAATTCAGTTGTGTTTTTTATAGCTATAATGAGTCAAAAACTTTAAGATATTCTGTGCCACAATACTGTATGCACATCATAGCACTAAGCTCAACTCAAGTTATTTCACAGACAACACTGAAAGTTAGCTGCTAAAAAGCAGTCTATAAATCTATAAAGCTGTCTAAAAATCGATATTGTCCATAAAAACAAAATATCAAAATTAGCTAATGTTAGCTAAAATGCTAACAGCATTCATCAAAAAGCAAAATTAATTCACAAGCTCAAGAGCAGCACAGCTAATTGCTCTATTCTTCTGTCATAAACAAATATGTGAGTAATATCTCATATACAATACTTAAGGCAGTTTGCAGTGAGCATCAAAGTAATTTCTTTAATTTGCAGTTACAGTACACTTGATCAAAACAGGTATTATGAGTATACATTTAATTAAACACACATTTGACACACATCTAATTAGAATACTGAACATCGTGTTGTGGTGGTTGGCACACATTTGAGAAGTACAGTAAAATGGCATAAACACAACAACAGTAATTTAGGTAAATGTAGAAAAGTGTTTATTATAGCATTACACAAGATGCACAGATGTACCTATTAAAATATACATATATATGAAAAGGATTCCACCACACTTTTTAAAAAACTTTTACTTAGTGGTTGTAGTGTCAATCCAACTAGCATAGTGGGAAATGATTGTGTAGAGTCCAGGCTTTTTGGCAGAGCCACATTTCTTCCCTCCATTAGATGTTATTCCGACAACAATGCCTTTGTATAAAAGAGGACCACCGGAATCCCCCTATTAGAGACAAGAACAGAAAAATACCATCAGTCAACCATCAAGTCAATTTGTGCCTCATAAACCACTGAACAAAAACTTACATCACAGGTGTCCTTTCGTTTTTCTGCAGCACAGAGCATGTTGCTTGTAAACTTCTCTCCATAGAAGTCAGCACGGCCACAGCGCCATCGCTCCATTACTGGGATACTGAGCTCCTGGAGTTTGTCAGGTCTTCCTCCCAGGTTGTTCAATGAGCCCCAACCAGCCGTTTCTACAACAGCAGCCTCTTCAGGGTCAGCCGTCTCATCACGCTGGAATTTCACTGGTTTGACAGCATTGCTCTGAGTGACCGGCTTATCCAACTGTCAAAACAACAGCATATAGATAATGATTCTGGCTGTTTGCTGCTGAAAATAGTTCTCCACGTATTATGATATATACTGTATCATAAAAGTCTCTAGCTACTGCAGATATGGTCATGGGTTTGATTCTGAAGGAATGCATGAACTGACATACAGTATTATCTTCAATGCAATGCATGCAAGTCACTTTGGATTAAAGCATCTGGAAAATGCATGAACGTAATGTTTTGGATAGTAACTGATTATATATAATCTGACATAATCAGATTCCAAAAATGAAGTGCTTGTATTTAGATTATATGTAGTATGTAGTAATGTCAGTATATGTATGTAGTAATGTCAGATTAGTCAGACTGCAGTTACTTTTCTATTGGTTACATATTATTTAAACAGTAAATAATTAATGATTTAAAGAATTTAAACTGCTTAAATTATTCATTTACTTTTTTCATCATGATAATTTTTACAGTGATGTGCAGACAAGCATACATGCATTAAATTGTCCTTACTGTTATTTATTTTTTGTTATTAACTAAACATTCAAATAACCGCTCAAACAAAATAAAGGGAACACTTGGAGTCACATTGTGTTGTTTAAGTGTTCCCTTTATTTATTTTGAGCAGTTTATGTATTTTACATTTGTATTATTTAAATTAAAAACCCAGTATATGGGAAACCTTTGATACAATATGACATTTACTGCACGTCACACTGTTGCTAAGAATTCAAATATAATATATATTCTTGTATTATATGTCAGCATGGTACAAAATATGTCGTGAAAGAATTTGGTCAAAAGTAATCTAAATATAATAAGTAGTCTTGTTCAAAATTAGTAAACGAGTAGGTTATTACTTACTACAATGAATGGCATTTTTGCAAACAATTAGTATCAACTCAGTACTACACACAGATAAATTTTTTGCTACATGATAGTTAACAGCATGTACCTTAATCAGGGCAATGTCATTGTCATAGTTGCTTATGCTGAAATCAGGATGGTTGTAAACTTCAGCATCAAAAGTTTGCTTTGTGTCCTCAGCTCCAGACAACGAGTGAGCACCCAAAACAACCTTAACACCAGATGTCCTCCTGCAACAGACAAAAAAAGTCACTGTTCTTCTCTTTAAAAAAAGTTAAAAAGAAATCACAGCATGACCAAAACTGTGACATATTAACAGTCACAACTGATATCATTTACATATTTTTTTCATTGCAGTGCTGTCAGAAAGCTCATTTGCCCTGTTATGCTTCATACCCATCCTGAAAGCAATGTGCGGCACTCATGACCCACTGACTGGAGATCAGAAAGCCACCACATTCATGTTTTTCATTCCACTGAAATGAAGCCATGTACGGACGAGAATGTGCTTTAGCCTCTTGCCCTCCTGTGATGCAGTCACCTGCACATACACATAATAACCAGCATGCTTAAATATAGAAACAGAAATCCATATACTGTACCATACATAATCAAAAGCACTGATTTGGAATATTGCTCACCAGTGTGAAATGCTGCATAGAACAGCACAGAGAAGAAAATCAGCCTGTTCATTGTGAACAATCGTTGTCTACTTCAAGACTCAAGACCACTGAGTCTGCTGTGCTTTATATAATGGGCAAACAGGAGAGACAGCCAGAGGGTGTGTGCATGAGTGGGTGTTGTTCAGTTCACTCTCCCCAGTCCCACACCAGACAGAAAACAGGAATATGCCATAAATCTTCTTCTACCATAAATATTATCTTATCTTTTACATCTGTTCTGTATCTGTTTCACTTTTCCTTTCCCATAAAAGTTTCCTTTACCGTAATGTCTGAGAAAACTGAGAATACTTTAATAAGAACTCTTAAATTCTTTCCAAGGAAAAACAACTCTAGAATAAATAAATCTGAACATTTGAAGAAAGGCATTTACAACACCACTGTGTTATTACTATTATTCATTTCAATGTTTCATTCGGATAAACAGTGGTCCTTTTTCCAGAAGACGCACTTAATCTATACTCTGAGAGAAATGATAATAACCAGAGTTAACAGGAGAAATGTTACATAATTCAGTAAGTCTGCAAAGAAAGGAGTCTACTGCACCTTAAGAAATGTGTTTTAATGTCTCTGAACACTTTATTTTGTTTTTGACGGCTCAGTCAGTTGGCACTGAACAAATTAGAACTGCTCTTGCCCAGTAGTAAGCTTTATTGGGACAGCATGCTACACAACTGAAACCACTTACTGGGATGCGTAATTCGTGCACTGGAAAACCCAATAATTTAAGGTAAATCAAACTGTTTGAGGAAACCGATTGCAACGAACCATTTAAGTTCAAAAACTAATCCTAATGAGTACTGTGAACTTTATCCATTTGAGTAAATTAAGCAATTTATAAAAACTGATAAAACCTGATAAATGAAGAGAACTCAACCCAACTGAGTTCTGTAAAACTCAATAAGTTAAGGCAGCTCAAACCATTTGAGGTATTTAATTAACTCATTACCTTCGACACTGAGTTAAAAACTATTTTTAAATGAGTAGAATTACTCTTGTTCTCCATCAAGGCACCGTTCAACTGGAGTTTGCTTAAGGGGTATTTGATAGAAGTTCTGTTTAATCTCTGCTCTTGTTCTGACTAAAGTTGACTTTATTCCCTGTCTGGTCCAAAAAGAGAGACTGTAGACAAATATTTTTTTAGATTCCTATATTGCTGGACTCATCCATCCCTATTTATTAAAGGGTTGCCATTGGTTCTAATTTGTCTAGAAAAAAGAATGGGTCCCCACATTCCTGGATGGACTAAAGGGGCTTGAATGACGTAGTTGTAAAAAAAAAAAAAAACAAGTACCACTACAATTCATGTAGTCTGCCTATGATTTACTGCAGCAAGCCAGGGTCTTCACAAGGATATTATTGTACAAATCCTACCACTACTGTAGGCACGGATTTGTGTGGGGCATAAGTCGAAGACAGTGGAGGACACTATATGTTCTTTGTCCAACCCTTTGGTCTGACTAGTGCCTCAGCTGTCTTCCATGCTCTGGTTAATAGATTTATTTTTGTGTGCATGTCTGCTAGATCTTACCATGGCTGCAAGAGAATTCACTTTTTGTTATGGCTGAGAAGTGTGAGTTTCACTATAATTGGTTGTGTTGCTGTAGTGTGTCATCTCAGCTTATGTGGTAGAAGCTGACCTTGCTAAGGTAGGCATTGTCTTCAAGTGGACAATCCCTGACACCTGTAAGGCCCTGCAGCAGTTTCTTAGGGTTGTGAATGTCTAAATTTGTTTAATTAGTGTCACAGAGACAAACTCCGTGATTCCCTCCTCTAACCAGCAGAGGTCACCCTCACCTCATTATTAACAGACAGTTCCCTTCTCACTACATTTCCCATCTACCCAGTACCTGCAATGATTACTGGTCCAGCTGAAATCAATCCGCCATCTATTTAGGCAGACTGGTTTGTCTCACTCTTTGCGAAGTCTTGTTTGCATCACGTTGACATTTCTAAGTGCTTATACCGTTTTGATTCTACTGTTGTGACCCTGCCTTCCTACCATTTACGATTGTTTGCTGCCAGCCCTGACCATTTGCCTGTTGATGACCAGGATTCTGTTCTGCCTTTTTCTGACTACGATTATAATAAAGCTTGCATGATGGATCTTAAACCCTTGTGACCAATCATTACAGAAGACTTCGCCATCCTACGACCCAGCAGCTATCAGTCACTTGTCCTCAGCACTATCTACACAAGCAAGTCAACTCGCCGCAAATCATCAGCTGAAACACCTGACGTCACTCACCGAGGAAATGGTGAAGGCGCTCCAGAACCTGCATATCTCGCTGCTGTCTGCCGCCATGGCATCAACAAATGCCCCCGTTACACCCGCCATGGAGACGCCACCTCAAGTGAGTCCTTGCCTCGCCTTTCCAGAAAAGTTTGATGGTGACCCGACGAAGTGTAAAGGATTTTTACTGCAGTGCTCTCTCTTTGTCAGTCAACAACCCACGCTCTTTACTACGGACGCCGGTAAGATTGCTTTTGTCTTTTCCCTGCTAACGGGCAAGGCATTAGAATGGGCTATGACGATGTAGAAGGAGGATGGCACCGCTTTTCCTTCATTTAAGGATTTCTCAGAGCGTTTTAGTGACATGTTTGATCATCCCAGAGAGGGAAAAAGCGCCGGCAATCAGCTATTGGAATTATTGCAGGGCAAAATGACTGCTGCTAAATACGCCCTCACCATTCGCATGCTCGCTGCACAGACTGTGTGGGTGGATGACACGCTCAAGTCATTGTTTAGAAGGGGATTGAATCATGAACTACAGTCCGAGCTGGCATGTCGTGACGAAGGAAAGGATCTGAAGCAGTTTATTGCACTGACTATTCAGATTGATAACCTCGTCAGAGCTTGACGACGTCGTGTTCCCCACAGTTTTCACCGAATGTCCGTCCCTGTTGGCACTGATGAATCCGAACCCATGCAAGTGAACTCCTATCATCTCTCCTCGGAAGAATGAAATCGGCGCTTAACACAACGACTTTGTCTATACTGTGGTGAACCAGATCATCTTCGAGTTTCCTGTCCTTCACGACCAAACCCTGCTTCCCAAGATCGGGTGAGTTTTCCTGTACATTCATTGAATCCTGATATGTGTGTCAACATACCCATTACCATTGAGATAAATGGACACAAAATAACAACCAAAGCATTGTTAGATTCAGGAGCAGCAGGAAACGTCATGTCTAAAGAATTTGCATACCGACATAAAATACCTTTAACTCGCTGTTCCTCTCCTTTGACAGTGGAGGCAATAGATGGACGCCCACTAGGATCTGGACAAATATCACATCTCACGCAAGAACTCAAAATGCAAACCGGTTTACTACACACAGAAACAATCCAATTTTACACCCTTGTAACACCTCACACTCCTATAATCCCTGTACTGCCCTGGCTGCGAAGACATAATCCAGACATTTCTTGGAGGATGGGGCAAATTGTTAAATGGAATGATACCTGTTTTTCTGAATGTATCACTCCCATCTCACCTCTGTCTGTTCGATCTGTCACCGTCTCTGATGAAGTTAATTATGACATTAACCTCCCACCTGAATATACTGACTTGTCGCTGGCCTTTAGCAAAATCGAAGCCACTAAACTTCCTTCTCACCGGAGCTATGATTGTGCCATTGATCTGTTGCCAGGGACAACGCCCCCTAGAGGATGGATCTTTCCCCTATCCAAACCTGAAACAGAGGCCATGGAAAAATACATCAATGAGGAATTAAAAAAAGGCTTCATACGGCCTTCAACATCTGCTGCCTCTGCAGGGTTTTTCTTTGTGCAGAAAAAAGATGGAGGACTTCGTCCCTGTATTGATAACCGAGGTCTCAATGAGATAACTGTCAAGTTCCGGTATCCACTACCACTGGTTCCCGCTGCCTTGGAACAACTTAGAACCGCAAAGTACTACACCAAACCTGACCTACGAAGTGCATACAACCTCATCCGCATTCGTAAGGGAGATGAATGGAAATCTGGGTTCTCCACAAGCACTGGGCATTATGAATACCTGGTCATGCCTTTCGGTCTGATAAACAGTCCATCTGTGTTCCAGTCATTTGTTAATGACATTTTCAGAGACCTCCTAAATCGCATAGTCATTGTATATATAGATGACATTCTAGTATACTCTGACACCCTAGAGGAGCACATCCATCATGTACGAACGGTGCTCAAACGACTCATCGAACATCAACTCTATGCTAAGGCTGAGAAATGTGAATTCTACCAAACATCCACCTCGTTTCTGGGCTACATCATTGGTCATGAAGGTGTGGCCATGGATGAATGGAAGGTGAACTCAATTCTTAAATGGCCTCAGCCCTCAACCCTGAAAGAACGTCAACGCTTTCTTGGTTTTGCCAACTTTTACCGATGCTTTATTAGAAACTTTAGCTCTGTTGCACAAACCTGATCACTCCTTTACTGTTGAAGTGGATGCTTCAAATACTGGCCTGGGTGCTATACTGTCACAAAGACAGGGTTCACCTCCCAAATTATATCCTTGTGTCTTCTATTCCAGGAAGCTAAATCCAGCCGAGAGGAATTATGATGTTGGTGATAGGGAACTGCTGGCGGTGGGTCCATCCATCCATTCACTGTTTTGACAGATCATAAGAATCTACAATATCTAAGAACTGCCAAGAGACTCAACCCTAGGCAAGCACGCTGGTCTCTGTTCTTTAACCGCTTCAAGTTTGTGGTCACCTATCGTCCCGGATCAAAAAATACAAAAGCAGATGCCCTGTCACGACAATTTGAATGTGATCAAACTCCACAAGCTCCTGAGAATATTCTCCTGAGAACAATTTCTGAAATTGAACAAGCTAATACCCAGTCAGAGACCCCAGCGGAATGTCCTACCAATAAGATGCATGTCCCCGAAACTTTACGGACTCAAATATTAGAACAAGTACACTCTCTGCCCAGCTCCGGACACCCTGGAATTAATGCTACAGTCCAGTTACTGCAAAACCGTTTCTGGTGGCCATCGTTGCCCAAGGACACCACCACGTTTATCCAACATTGCATAACCTGCAATACTCAAAAACCATCACGACAACTGCCAGCCGGTTTACTCCAACCTCTCCCCATACCACAACGCCCCTGGTCACAGATTGGCATTGATTTCAATACAGATCTACCTACATCCAACAATTGTACCACCATCATTACAGTCATCGACAGATTTTCTAAAGCTTGCCGTCTCATACCTTTACCCAAGCTCCCCACTGCTCTGCAAATCGCAAAACACTTATGCAACTTAGTATTTCGATTTTACGGCCTACCTGAGGATATTGTCTCAGACAGAGAGCCTCAGTTTACATCTAGAGTCTGGTCAGCTTTCTTCAAAATGGTCAACATCAGTCTAACTTCCGGTTACCACCCCCAAGCCAACGGCCAAACCAAAAGGCTTAATCAAGAAATTACCCATTTCATTCGTTCCTACTGCAGCCAACATCAGAATGACTGGAGTCATTACCTAATGTGGGCTGAATACTCCCAAAATTCTATTCAAAAATCCTCGACTGGTCTAACCCCATTTCAGTGCATTCTGGGATTCCAACCTCTGCTGTTTCCCTGGTCAGGAGAACCCTCTAATGTCCCAGCAGTAGACGATTGGCTACGAGAACTACTTGACTCCAGGCGTCGGGGAAGAATTCTTCAAAACCTGTTTGATTGGGAGGGGTACGGTCCAGAGGAACACTCTTAGGTAAATGCAGATGACATTCTCGACCCAAACCTTATGGAGTCCTTCCACCGTAATCACCCTGATAAACCGGCCCCTCAATCACATGGGAGACCCCGTCGCCGCCTCCCTTCTCGCACCAGGATTCGCTCACAGGAGGGGGGCTCTGTCACAGAGACAAACACCGTGATTCCATCCTTTAACCAGCAGAGGGCACCCTCACCTCATTATTAACAGATAGTTCCCTCTTCACTACATTTCCCATCTACCCCGTACCTGCAATGATTACTAGTTCAGCGGAAATCAATCCGCCATTTTTTTAAGTAGACTGGTTTGTCTCACTCTTTCAAAGTCGGGTTTGCATCATGTTGACATTTCTGAGCGTTTATACCCTGTTTCGATTCTACTGTTGTGACCCTGCCTTCCTACCGTTTACGATTGTTTGCTGCCAGCCCTGACCATTTGCCTGTTGATGACCACGATGACTACGATTATAATAAAGCTTGCGCGATGGATCCCTACCCTTGTGACGAATCATTACAATTAGGAACTATAGTCAGGTTTTTGCACACCTTTCAGCTGTTCAACTGGATTTTCAGGCTAATGAGTTATTTAATAAAAAATCCTATTTCATCTCTGTTGCTGTTCTTTCCATTGCAGATCAATGTCAAACTTCCCCTTGAAATTCATTGTTAAGGTGGATACTGCAGGTAAGTAAGGGTGTCACAGGGGCAAAAATTTGCTTTTCCTATGTCATAAAAAAGGTGAACCTGGTTCTTGTCTGGAAGTATCACATGAACTTGAGTTTATCCATCCAGCCACAAGGTTAAATTAACACCATCTATGGCTTATGGCTCGTTTCCACTGACTGGTACGGTACGGTACGGTTCGGTTTGGTACGGGTCACCCTTATCAGGCTTGTGTTTCCACTAACAAGGGTACCCTTTTGGTAAGCGTGGTGTATGACAGAAGTTTTAGTCGACGTCATTCTCGCTCGAGGAAATGTCTACAATAAAGCTGTATGGGTCGTTCAAATATCATATGAGAAGCACTTCTCACAATAGATTTACTTCATACACATTAATACTTGTGTAGAAATGTTTATTACTAACTTTTCAATGAACATGAGTTGATTATAACTGCATATCAAAGACAGTGCGAAACAGCCTACTGTAACGTCTGTAATTATATTAAATAACTAAATAAATGAACATATATAAACACATACAGCCCCTTACAGTCTCCGATATGTTCCCAACTACAGAAGAACTACATAAAGTAGACATTTCGCCCGTATTTAATGTGCTCCTTTTTTCCCGGCTTCTCCTTTGTTTCTTCGCGCTTCACTCTCGCGTTTGTCAGTGTCTGACTGGATCAGGTTTCAAAAGCACGTCAATAATCAAGCGCAGGTTATTATCATCAGCTCAAGAAGTTTGTTATTTCAGATATAATGTTAGACGCGCGGCGAGCGCTAGCAAGAAAGCGAAACCGCTCGCGCCTCAGACTGGCTCGTAAAAAACTACAGGGCACAGGGTAAATCTGCTCTTCTTCTTGGATTTGTGGCTGTCCATCAAGATGACGACAAGGTTTGTTTGAGCCCAGATCGACCATGGCTCGTTATTATATGTATTTATAATTCCGCTAAAATCTCTCGCTGTGTTTTTCAAACATGGCGGGTTTTTTGTTTTCATTCTGGCTTGTTGCGTAAGCGAATGACGTATCTCTGTAAACCAATAGCGTTCAGCTGCGCGTGTGGCTCCGCCTTTTGGTACTCTTTCTCGTGTTTGGTACCCTTTCGTAAGGGTGCCGAAAAAGTGGTACGGTACGGTTCGGTTTGGTACGCTTTTTGACAGTGGAAACGGCCATAAAAGCGTACCAAACCAAACCGAACCGTACCGTACCACTCAGTGGAAACGGGCCATTACACTGCACCCTAAAGTCATCCAGTGGGACCCCTTGTCCAAATTTGAAGGAGACAGGCTGGATTTAGACTTGGGATTTTCTGGACACATTCCGGACCATGCCTTGATAGAGATCTTTTATTGTTGATGAGGTAGGACTCTCTATGGGTCACCAGGTAGCACCCTTGGGGAGGAGCTATTGCCAAGTCTCCAGTCTGATTTGCTGGATACAACTTTTTTGATCATTATCTACAGTTCAAGTCAGAATTATTACCCCCCCCCCCTTATTTTTTTCCCCAATTTCTGTTTAACGGAGAGATTTTTTTCAACACATTTCTAATCAAAATAGTTTAAATAACTTGTCTCTAATAACTGATTTATTTTATCTTTGCTGTGATGACAGTAATTATTATTTGACTACATATCTTTCAAGACACTTCTATACAGCTTAAAGTGACATTTAAAGGTCTAACTAGGTTAATTAGGTTAACTAGGCAGGTGAGGGTAATTAGGCAAGGTATTGTATAATGATGGTTTGTTCTGTAGACTGTTGAAAAAAATTTAGCTTAGAGGGGCTAATAATTTTGACCTTAAAATGGATTTTAAAAAAATAAAAACTGCTTTTATTCTAGCTGAAATAAAACAATTAAGGATTTCTCCAGAAGAAAAAATATTATCAGACATACTGTGAAAATTTCCTTGCTCTGTTAAACATCATTTGGGAAAAATTTGAAACAGAAAAAAAAAATTCAAAGGGGGCTAATAATTCTGACTTCAACTCCATTTTGGTGTTGTTTGCTCCAATGTAACTTTGGTATCTTCTCTTGTATCACTTGTTATCTTATTCATTACAGGTAGATTACTACAACTCTGTTCTCCTCACCTGTTATCTTACCCATTGTTCTATTTATTTTGCTTATGTCTTCTGTGTTGTGCCAGCTCATTGTGTTTGCATGATAAACAACAAATGTCTAGCTGAACAGTATTGGTGAGGAGGCAGTCATGTTCCTTGTAGTCTTGTAAATGTCAGTTAAATTGGTTATCAAGCATTTTTCAAGAAGTCTTGCCAAGGGATTAGCTGGGACATGATGGGTGCGCATTTTGCAACACATAATATTGCACAATACTCTTCTCAAAAGACCATGTAACTTAGAGATCGTAGATATTGCAACACTGATGGATTTGTTCAATGTGATTTTTTTTTAATAGATTCAATTAATTTAACAGTTAGTTAAAACCTTTGAGTTGTACTGACGAATCATACTGTAAAACAATTGTTTCATAACTCAGCTTTAATGAACACAAAAACCTCCACTTAATACAATAAACATCTTTATCCATAAAGATTATGCATACAGATTATTACTCTTATCTGTGCCAGTGTGTTCTTTAAAAAATAATTAATTACAAATTTCTTAAAGGGCACCTATTGTTTTAAATAATATTTGGACATAAATGCCTAATGAGAGCACACATTATGTCCAAATGTCTGATGAGCTATGATGTAAAAAAATCCACCAACCCCTTTTTAAAATCCCCATAAATTTGAGGTCTTCAACCATGTTCCTGTGGCTCACTATCCAACAGAGCTTAGCTCAAACCACACTTAAACACAACTGTAGCAGCCAATCAAGTTGTTCAGGATCACTTATATATTGAATAGCCATTTTAAAACCTCTGACTGGGTTTCTGCTTCATAAATCTGACTACAGTTCATTTACTGTATATAGCACTGACAACTGCTGCTTCTCTGTCTCTCATGTTGCTTATCCTGCACTCTGATTTGAATATGAACACAAAGATCTAAAGCATTTACTATGAATATAATAGGCCCATTTCTCTCAAAAACTATTCACACATTTGTCTAAATCTGTGTTAGTGAGCAGTTTTCCTTTGCAAAGATAATCCATCCATTTTAGCAGCCATTCATTCTTGAACATCATCTCATGTTGCTGTTTTATAATGCACAGCCTCATGTTGCAATTAAGGATTGGTACACAATTCCTGGAAGCATCCCAGTTCTTGAATGGCCAGCACCAGACATGTCACCCATTGAACATCTTTAGGATGCTCTGCATTGGTGTATAGGACCGCCTGGAAGGCCATCAGCTGCATAAAACATGTGCTGGATAAGTTGGCAGTTTATTCCGCTGTGGTGACCCCTGATTAATAAAGGAAGTAAGCTGAAAAGAAAATGCATGAATGAACTTCTTCTTCAGTGTGATATGTTTTGCATACTAATGAAGCAATTTTGCAGAAGTAGATGAAGCTTGTTTAAAATAAACTTGAGCGCAGCTAAAAATTTACTGTCAGCAGAAATGTGTTGAAACTGAACACAGAATCTGTGGAGTTGAGAAAGGCTTAGACTTTTAATGTTGTGCAGTCACTTCACAAGTGATGAATTTCACTAAATTCCATCTGTAAAAATCCGCTGCTAAACTGTTGCGCTTCCCTGAATGTAATTCTGGCATTGCATTGAGGATAACAGAATTCTGTGAATCAAATTGATTATTTGTTTATAAATTATATATAATATATATATAAATTTGTATAAATTACTAATATGTTTGACATTAAAGAAAAAACTCTTTTTTTTGAACGCATGGAATTGTTTAGATATTCCAACATTGCATACATATGCACCGCATATTTAGCAGATCCCTCATTCCTCAAACCTCTTCTACAGATTTTCTAGTTTTTATTTCCTTACCAAAACCTGTAAACATTCTCTTTACCACAAATTAAAAGATAATCTGTATTTTTCTTTTGTTTTCAGCACATTAAGATAAATGTACTATATTTACTGAAGTCATTTTTTTTCCTGAAAAACAAATCTAAAAGATCTAGTAGTTTTTCGTTGTAAAATCTGCCAGTGAGGTAAGAATTTTTTTTCAATTTCTGATTCAACTTTTACATATTTTTCTAATGTTGTTTAAATCAATTCACTTCATTTGGAAATATTTTTTCAGAAAACTATTTTACATGTATGTTCTTTTGAATGGTTAGATATTCCATCTGGAAAACAAATCTATTTGAGTTTTTTCAGTGTAAGTTCCAAATGGGATTTTTTGTATGCATTTAAATGAAGAAATGAACAAATAATTAAATGCATTAGATGCATAAATGAATGAATGATTAAAAAGTTCAGAAAAAATTGTTCTGTACATTTTAATAATAAAGAACAAATTGTTTAAAATATTCAGGTTTTTCATTGAACCATGCATACCAACCCTTATTTTATTGTGATCATGCAAATTTTAATAAATAAGTACATTATCACTATGTGATAATAAATGATCTATAATCAAGCAATGTCACACTGACAGCATGAGTAGAGCTAATACCATTTTGAATAAAAAAATAAAAGAATCAAACTGATTTAAGGGATTTTTTGGTACGCAGATAATGATCATACTCTCTGAAACATGCCTGAAGTTGTCAGATTATTTGATAACACTTGGTGGAAGCTTGCAGCTATAAAGCTGTTCATTCTAGTTCTGGAGTTTACAGCCCAGGGTCATTGAAAATACATGCTTCAACCAGCATTTTTACAAAATGTAAAATATGTTGCTCCAGGTATGTTTCTTTGCATGTTTCAGATGATGAATCCACAAGAGGGCTCTGTCTAAATTTTTGTGACTCTGAAATAAGTTACTCAATAGTAATTTACTTTATGGAAGGGTTTAGGTCAGTGGTTCGCAGATTTTCAACTATTTCTCCGGACTCGAACCTGAGAGCTCTGCAGCACAAGTACAACACTGCACAAAGTCAGCTATCGAGAAAACCGACCATGGGAGTTTAGTATTACTGATCCTTGTCCAGATTGGCAGCCAAAATCTCTCATTATGTAATACAACAAACTTTCACCTTTTAAGATTATTCATGTGCTGAAAGACTATAGGTTTTTTTATATATACTTCAAACATTTGCATGTATTTATAACAACAAGTGAAAGGTAAATAATTACAGTTATAATAGTACTTTCAGACATTGTTTAGTAAAGTACAGAAAGAGTTCAATAACAATTGAAAGCATTGAGAATTTGTTTTTCAGAAGGAAAATTGTCAGCGGTTCGTTATTTTGGATGAGTTTGAGAAGATCAATTGACAATCAGGGAACAGTCAATGAGAAGGTTTTGGAAAGAGATTTTCTTCCTCTCTGTGATGGTACCATGATGATTACTTATAGAATTTAGTCTTCTGGCAGCCAGGGCTGGAAGATAAACAGGTATGCTTTTGGATCTTGTTGAAAACCAGCATTTTTTTTTTTTTGCACATGATGAAAGTCTAGCCAGAAAAATTTTCCCACAGTTCAGTGTAAAAATGACCTGGATGTAACATTAAAGGAATAGGTCACCTAAAAATGAAAATGCCCACTCCCTCATGTAGTTTTAACTATTTTTGCATTTATTTCTTCTTTTGAACACAAAATGACATTTCAGTGACCATTAACTCACCCTTCACAATGTATAAGTTTCTTTCTTCTGTTGAGCACAAAATAAGTCATCTCAATGGTAACCAGTGAGATCTATATACTATATTGGGGAAAATATGCAAGTCAGAGGTTACCATCAACCAGCATTTTTTACATTGACTTTGATACACACACACACACACACACACACACACACACACACACACACACACACACACACACACACACACACACACACACACACACACATAAAAGGACTAATATTAGAGGGAGAGCGAGGGTGGTTGATATTCATTTAAAGGAATGGTTCACCCAAAAAGAAAATTATGCCATCATTTGCTCATCAAAGAAAGATATACTGAAGAAAGTTGGACAAAAACAGATAAAAGTTTAGAACGAGTTAGTAAAGGGTAAGGGAATTTTAATTTTGTGATGAACTATCCCTTTAAATAGTAGAGAGAAGGGTAGAATATAATAATATGTATAAAATAATTGCCAGTAGGTGATGCTATGGCTATAACCAAATATTTGTATGTAGATCTGTTTTGATCAATTATTTTTGTTGTTGATTAACAAGGCTTCTTATTATTTTTAATGTGTTCTGTATGATTAAAAGTATTTCAGTAGAGGATTTTAAGGCTACTATATCACAGTTTTCACAAAAATAGTTTTCAACAAAGATTATAATATTAAGAAATGGACGGTTCATGATTATAAATTCAATACACAGATTCTGATCATTGGGTCATCTAAATGAATAAAACAAAACCATTTAACTTGGATTGTACACATTTTATTTCAAATGTTAATATTTGAAAAATTCTGCCTCAGTGCAAGCTGTAGATTGAAGGGCATCAGCACTCCAACTGGACTAAATGCCATTCGGAGCTTCCAGAGTGTCTGTACTCCTACCTGACTAAATGCTGACCGGAGCTTCCAGGGCCTCAGCAGTCGAGACAGACCAGAGCTTCAGATGGGTCAGCAATCCAGTCAAACTCAATCTGGGCTGGAGCTTCAGGGGCACCTGCAGTCCAGGCAGACTTGATGCAGACCAGAGCTAATGAGGCATTAGGAACACAGTCAGACACCATACAGACTGGACCTTCATGGGCCTCGGAGGAATCAGAAACACAGCCAGACATCATGCAGAGTTGCAGACTGGACTTCAAGGGTTTCAGAGGAATCAGGTACACAGCCAGACACCATGCAGACTGGAGCTTTATGGGTCTCAGAGGAATCAGGAACACAGCGTACACCATGCAGACTGGACCTTCAAGGGTTTCAGGTGCATCAGCAATCAAGTTGGATACAATACTAAATGGAGCTTCATAGGCTCCAGCCAGGGGTGACAGCAATCCAACTGGACCCAATGCAGACTGGAACTCCAAGGGTGTCCAGTCAGACACTAGAGGTTTAGAGGCTTCAGGAATACAATTGGACTCAGTGCTGACAGGAGCTTCAGGGCTAACAGCAAGCCAATTGGACTCAACACTGACTAGAGCTTCCAGGGTGTCATGTAATATAATATAATATAATATAATATAATATAATATAATATAATTATATATATATATATATATATATATATATATATATATATATATATATATATATATATATATATATATATATACATACATACATAGGCATATATAGGAATCAGGAACACAGTCGGACACGATGCAGACTGGACCTTCATGGACCTCAAAAGCATCAGGAACACAGCCAGACACCATGTGGACTGGACCTTCATGGGCCTCAGAGGAATCAGGAACACAGCCAGACACCATGCGGACTGGACCTTTATGGGCTTCAGAGGAATCAGAAACATAGCCAGACACCATGCAGACTGGACCTTCATGGGTCTCAGAGGAATCAGGAACACAGCCAGACTTTTCTTGCACATTTCTCAAAATACTACTAGAAATATTATAACTTTTATTCTCATGACAAAAAGTTGATTCTTGTATTGTTTAGATTTTTCTTATGATATTATAAGTCCCCTACCCTTTTGAATCTTTTCTCCACAGCTTCAATGGGGATCTGGAATTATGGTTTTAGACGCCACACTTCTTCTCCTCTTCCCATTCTATACACTCATCCTCCACCTTTTCCTCTTCCTATTGGTGCTTCATGTTATTCTCAGTTTTCTCCTTTATTGACTCCATCTATTTATACTGAGTGTCTATCTATCTCTGGGGGGAAAAAACTATGGATGCCAATAACTATGGATATCAATGACACAAAAAGGAAAAGCTACAGCTAGAAAGTTGTAACCATTCACATCCATTGTATTTGTTTTTTCTTTCTGTGACTTTCTTCAAAATATCTAATTTTGTGGTCAAAAGAATGAAGCAACTTTTAGAGGTTTGGAACCACTTGAGTATGAGTAAATGATGACAGTTTTCAGTTTTGGGTGAATTCTACTGAAAATGCTGATAGTGTTTATTAAAAACACAATGCATTTCATGCAAAACAATGGTGGAATATACATAAATATACATATATATATATATATATATATATATATATATATATAAAGTATACAAATACACATAATAGTATATTTATATATATATATATATATATATATATATATATATATATATATATATATATATATATATATATATATATATATATATATATATATATAATTGTTAACAGGTTAAAGTTTTATTCAATACACAAAACTAAAAGTCATTCATGCATTCTTTACACGTTTACCCAGTTATTTCCTATAATAACAAATTAGCTGATGCCATAATTTTCTACATTAAATATACAGTTTACTGGACATGTAAATGTAGGTTTCAAATATGTCACATTTACATTTAAATGAAAGCAGTAAAGACAAAGAAACTGCTGTACTAACTGGGTATTTTTTTTGACAGAATTGTGCAGGATATAAATAACCTTGATTTTTTTTATTACTCTAGCTTACTTTTTATGTAATGTATTTGTTCCCAGTTTAATAATACGTTGTGCTAATTTAAACCAGCACTGCAGCACACCCTTACATTCTTAAAAGTGTACTTTACACATGATTTGAACTCTACACGTCTGTCGCCACCTACTGGATCTATCGGACAGAAACTTTGACAAACTTGATTATCTTATTATTAACACTATGTAAATATACATACAAGCCTGTTTTTGTAAATCTTTGAATCCATATAGCTTTCAAAAGAATCTTTCATTGGGATCTTGTTTTCTTCTTGTATTAAGTTATTTCCAACAATAAAATATTGTCTAATGCTTTGCTAGATTAAAAATACAGTTAACTGGACATTAAATGTCGGTTTGAACATTTCCAATTTTTTGAAAGCAGTAAAGACAAAACAACTGCTGTAATTGGGTATAAAATAAGTTTTATTGTTTATTTTGTTTAACAGGATTGGACAAGATATAAATAACCCACATGTCTGTCTCCACCTTCTGGACATTTTTTTTTTACATCCAAGACTTTTACAACCTTCTGATTTTCTTCTGACGCTGTTTTCCTGCTGCTCTTCTGATTATTTAGTCTGTGTCCCTGTTTTTCTCAAAGTGGTCTAGAAACTCCTCATTTGTCTACTGTACACTTGCTGGTGTGTGTGTTTTAGCTCCTGCAGCTTCACACAGAGCCTCAGAGACGCAGCAGAGGAAGCTCAGGATCAGGATCTGTTCTCCTCAGTTCCTCTGCCACTCCTGCTCTCCCTGCAAATCATTCACAGTGTTTATCTACACTGATCCTGACAATGCAATGCAAGCCATGACTGCTGCTTTAAGATAAGTGTAATGTCACTGGCCACCTGTTCAGTGCAACCAGGGATGGCGCTCAATATCATCTGAACTGGGCCGATTTGCTGGCGCTGCACTGAGACACTAGCGAATCAGCTGACGGCACTCTGTTACACACAACACCGTCTTCAGAAACACACAACAACACACTTCTGCTCGCTCACACACCGTCTCCATATCTGAATGTGTCTGAATCTATTACCCGTTGACAGCTTTATAGGGAAGATCAGTCAGCTTCTGGACATGACTCTGTGCACCTCTGAAAAGGAAACGGTCACACAGGATGTTGTAGAGAGTCACGAGTCATAGCGATGTCTGCGAAATCATTCTGGAGGAGCGTATGCAGGAGTGCCTGAAAGACACAAGAAGAACACAAGCATCCAATTGAAACACTCCAGTACAGACTAATTACTCTAGTCGATCATCACAAACATCCACAGAGCGTTTCCTTTTGTAACACAAACCCAACCAGCAAAGAATTTGTAGGCCGAGCGCTTCAGCAGATCTCCACAGCCAAAGTCCAGCAGTTTGATGCCCTGGGACTCTGTGAAAATCAGCAGGTTCTCTGGCTTGACGTCCCGGTGCAGGATGCCGCGGCTCTCGCAGTGTTTCAGCGCCGCAATCAGCTGCACCAGCACTTTCTTGGCCAGACAGCCGTTCTCCTCACAGCAGCTCTGGAGATCTTGGCAGGGAGCTGGACGCTCCAGGATCAGGACGTTGCATCTGGGATGGTCAAACCAGTTCAGCAGCTGCAGGAGACTGGGGCAGGCAGGTCTAAGGCACCATCTGCCGCTGGAGGTGGCATTGATGACCCGCGTCATCAATGCCACCTCCAGCGGCAGACGACCCTAACCGTCCTGAAGGACAAACACTCCTTTATTTGCAGGACTGAATGAAAGACGTCAAACACAACAGATTCACTCTGGAACTTACAACTTTCAGTCTGGTGTGCGACCGGTCCTTAGACACGTACTTGATGGGCACCTGCAGACAGAAGAAGCACAGTAAATCACACCAGCCTGATTTACTGACAGCAACGTTTATAAAGCATGTCTGAATGAAGGAGGGAAGAAAATGTCTCACTGGCAGTCCATCAGATCTGCGGATCCCAGCAAACACAGAGCCGAATCCACCTCGTCCCAGCAAAGGGCCCTTCGCATATACGTCTGCAACACAGAAGAGCACAAGAAAATAGAGACAGATCATTCCATAATTGAGCCATAACATCTGGAAGAGGAGCCTGTGCTGACCTCTGCGAGAGCGTTTGGCCGGTGGTCTCCTGGACCACGAGGTGGATGGTGTTTGCTGGCTGGTGCTCTTACTCTGGTCAGTGGACACAAAATCCGCCAACTGGGAAGACAGAGGTGCCAAATAACCAGGAGGCTCAGTGGTGCCATCACGTGTGTCTGCGTCCAGAGCTGATGTCTGGGTGAAAGCAGCACTCCTGGATCTGGAGCGGCCTGAGGCTAAAATATAAACAATACACAGCAAACTCTGATTATCCATCATTAATAAACAGCACTCAATCTCACTAGTCACATCATGTTAATTTATTTTTAACAACTGTCAGTTGGGACTTTCAGTAAATAGTTTTACGGAAGAAAATAGCATAATCCTTTTCATATTATTTAACCAAACATACAGCATCCTGCAATGACATATTGCACTGATTACAAACAACTAACAATGAAAAACACTCACTTCGTCTTTCACCCATGTGGGTTGACATCCTTCTCCAACCTGTACTGAGACAAGAAAATACGAAAAAAAATAGAGTATGAAACTAAAATAAAACAAAAACTTTTTATGTTTTACATAAAAACTAAATGTAAAAACAAAAACAAAAAAAAACAACAAAAACAAAAGTGGAATTAATAAAGGACAAAATAGATGTGTTTAACGAAATAATCCGATCACTAGCAATAAAATAAAACTAATGAAGTAAAATGTGCTCTTTAAAATAAGTATTTTCTCAAAAATCCGCACAGAAATGCACTGCAAAAGTCGCCTCGTCTCTCAATCAACAGATTGCAATTGATCGGTTATAAATAATATAAGAATTTATATCATAACACGCGTTGCTATAGCAACTAAAATTGTAATAAGCGTGACTTTGCGTGCGTCCTACCAAAATTTTCTTTCTCACCTGAACAATTTGTTAGGATTAAAATCCTTAAAGGATTAAAATAATTAAAGTTAAACTGAGTCAAAAACACATCAGATTTGCTTGCATTAAAAGTTCTGATTATGAAATTAAATACTTAAATTAAATAAATCAACACATTGTAAACGTAACATTTAATTGGCCAATCATATTGGCATTTTAGCCACAAATTACAGCACCGTCATCGTTTGTTTCTTTGTTTGTCAGAGAGAAATCTTTGTATTAGTCCAAGATTTCACAGGAAATCAAGTGAATTATGTTTTTGACAACAAGACTAAACAAGCCAGCTCATCTATAAATGTATGGAATTAGATTTGTGCTAAATAAAACGCATGAATTGCAGCGTTACCCTGATAAAGGAGAGCATAATGATGATGCCCTTTATGAGAGGTTATGAACGCGCTTCAAACTATCTAGTAACCCTGATTTCAGGCATCATAAGCTGGTTTCAGAGCGATATGATTAGGTTTCTGAGTAACAAGTTTAGGTTATTCTTTATGTTAAATCTTTATGATTCCGGCTGAAGCACTTATTAAGGATGTGAGGACATTTTTATATATATTGCAGAACAATATAACGTTATATAAGAACAATATCATACAAAAATAAAGGGAATAGAGTACTTACGTTTTTACATTACTATCAAAGAAACAAATCAAACAGAGAAGAAAAAAACATAATAAAATAAAATAAAGGATGTGAGGACATTATGAAAGATCATACAATATCCCATGACTGTAAATTTGTGCTTCGCATAAAAATGTACAGGTAAATGTATAGTAAAATTGTGTTTAGAAATTAAAGTCCAGGCCAGAAGCACTTATTGATGGAAATTCGAAAGTTTAACAGGATTTTTGGTTATATTATAATTACACATGAATAAAAACTTAATGCCTGCAACAAAAGAAAATACCCGTTTTGGAAAAATATTAGACTAGTTATTAAATAAAATGAACTATATAAATGATAGTAAATAATAATAATAACAATAATAATAATAATAATAATAATAATAATAATAATAATAATAATAATAATAATAATAATAAATTATATATGATTTAAGCATATATGGTCAGCATGGTGACCTGGTATTGATTGAGCATGTCTGCGATTGACACTGATTAAATCCCTATGGGAAATTAAAAACAAAAAAACTACAAGAATTCTACAAAAAATTTATAAATATATATAGTATTAAATATTGATGCACATGATATAAATATATGTTTGTTACGCTTGTTAGCTGCGAGGTCAGGGGTCAAAATGAGCCATTTTTGAATTTGAGTTGCTACGGCAACGCTTGTTATGATTTGACACGAGATATAAACACGTGAAACGATCATCGCTATCTGTTGGTTGAGGACAAGGCGAATTAATTCAGAGACTTTTGGAGCAGATTTCTGTGCAATACTGTGATTCTTCAAGGAGCCCGTAGTATTTCTGACAGGAGACTTTTATCCAGAAGGAGATTGGCGGATATTTTCTTTAATTATATTATTTTCTTGCTAGAATTCTGATTATTTCTTTAAATACATTTGTTTTATTGTTCTTTCTTCATTTACACTTCGTTTTGTTTTTATTTTACCTTTTTATTTTTTCATACTCTTCACCCCCCCGCCCGTATTTTCTTGTCTCAATACAGGTTGGAGAAGGATGTCAAAGGCCCACATGGGTGAAAGACGAGGTGAGTGTTTTTCATTGTCAGTTGTTTGTTTTTAGTGCAATATGTCATTGTATGATGCTGTATGTTTGGCTAAATAATATGAAAAGGATTATGCTATTTTATTCCGTTTACTGAAAGTCCCAACTGACAGTTGTTAAAAATAAATTAACATGACGTGACTAGTGAGATTGAGTGCTGTTTATTGATGATGGATAATCAGAGTTTGCTGTGTATTGTTTATATTTTAGCCTCAGGCCGCTCCAGATGCATGAGTGCTGCTTTCACCCAGTCATCAGCTCTGGACGCAGACACACGTGATGGCACCTGAGCCTCCTGGTTATTTGGCACCTCTGTCTTCCCAAATGGCGGATTCTGTGTTCACTGACCAGAGGAAGAGCACCAGCCATCAAACACCATCCACCTCGTGGTCCAGGAGACCACCGGCCAAACGCTCTCGCAGAGGTCAGCACAGGCTCCTCTTCCAGATGTTATGGCTCAATTATGGAATGATCTGTCTCTATTTTCTTGTGCTCTTCTGTGTTGCAGACGTATATGCGAAGGGCCCTTTGCTGGGACGAGGTGGATTCGGCTCTGTGTTTGCTGGGATCCGCAGGTCTGATGGACTGCCAGTGAGACATTTTCTTCCCTCCTTCATTTAGACATGCCTTATAAACGTTGCTGTCAGTAAATCAGGCTGGTGTGATTTACTGTGCTTCTTCTGTCTGCAGGTGGCCATCAAGTACGTGTCTAAGAACCGGACGCACACCAGACTGAAAGTTGTAAGTTCCAGAGTAAATCTGTTGTGTTTGACGTCTTTCATTCAGTCCTGCAAATAATGGAGTGTTTGTCCTTCAGGACGGTCAGGGTCGTGTGCTGCTGGAGGTGGCATTGATGACCCGCGTCACTTCAGCTCCTGCCTGCCCCAGTGTCCTGCAGCTGCTAGACTGGTTTGACTGTCCCAGATGCTACGTCCTGACACTGGAGCATCCGGCTCCATGCCAAGATCTCCAGAGCTTCTGTGAGGAGAACGGCTGTCTGGACGAGCTTCTGGCCAAGAAAGTGCTGGTGCAGCTGATCGCGGCGCTGAAACACTGCGAGAGCCGTGGTGTCCTGCACCGGGACATCAAGCCAGAGAACCTGCTGATCTCCATAGAGTCCCAGGACATCAAGCTGCTGGACTTTGGCTGTGGAGATCTGCGGAAGTACTCGGCCTACAAATACTTTGCTGGTGGGTTTGTGTTACAGAAGGAAACGCTCTGTGGATGTTTGTGATGATCGGCGTAATTAGTGTGTACTGTAGTGTTTTAAGTGGGTGTTTGTGTTCTTCTTGTGTGTCTCAGGCACTCCTGCATATGCTCCTCCAGAGTGGTTCCGCAGACATCGCTATGATGCGACTCCAGCTACAGTCTGGTCAGTTGGAGTGACTCTCTACAACATCCTGTGTGACTGTTTCCCCTTCAGAGGTGCACAGAGGGTCACGTCCAGAAGCAGACTGATCTTCCCTAGAAGGCTGTCAACAGGTAAGAGATTCAGACACATTCAGAGAAGGAGACGATGTGTGAGCGAGCAGAAGTGTGTTGTGTGTTTCTGAAGACGGTGTTGTGTGTAACAGAGTGCCATCAGCTGATTCGCTGGTGCACCAGCAGATCGGCCCAGTTTAGATGATATTAAGCGCCATCCCTGGTTGCACTGAACAGGTGGCCAGTGACATTACACTTATCTTAAAGCAGCAGTCATGGCTTGGATTGCATTGTCAGGATCAGTGTAGATAAACACTGTGAATGATTTGCAGGGAGAGCAGGAGTGGCAGAGGAACTGAGGAGAACAGATCCTGTTCCTGAGCTTCCTCTGCTGCGTCTGTGAGGCTCTGTATGTAGCTGCAAGAGCTAAAAACACACAAACATACCAGCCTACAGTAGATACATGTCGAGTTTCTAGACCACTTTCAGAAAAGCTGGGGGCACAGACTTGGTAATCAGAAGAGCAGCAGGAAAAGAGTGTCAGAAGAAAGTCAGAAGGTTGTAAAAGTCTTAGATGTAAAAAATGTCCAGTAGGTGAAGACAGACATGTGGGTTATTTATATCTTGTCCAATCCTGTTAAACAAAATAAACAATAAAACTTATTTTATACCCGATTACAGCAGTTTCTTTGTCTTTACTGCTTTCATCAAAATAATAGAAATGTTCAAACTGACATTTAATGTCCAGTAAACTGTATTTTTAATCTAGCAAAGCATTAGACAATGTTTTATTATTGGAAAAAATTTAAAACAAGAAGACATTTCCTAATCACAGAGATTTATCTTAAAGGCATATTTATTTTAAAATTTACAAAAACAGGCATGTAAGTATATTTACATATTTAAATATGTCAAATTACACAGTGAATCTCCCTTAATTAGCCATTAGAGAAGATGCAAGTGAAAACATTGACAGTAAGCCTATAAATTACATAAACAAATGTATTTATTTACCTCATTCACCTAAGTTTCGCTGTTAGGATGAGCCTTTATGCTCATATTATACTACACTATATTTGGTTTTCCAAGCCACATACTGTAAAGACATTGAATAAAGCCTAGTCTTGGAACTAAATTAAACTTTAAATATTTTAATAGACATAGAGGTCATGTAAGGATATTTTAGTTTTATTAGATAGCCCAATGAGATCTGTATGGTCTATATGATGGTAGATTCTACAGAATTATTAAGTATGCTCTGATATTAAACTCTGCTGCATTGATAAAAGCATACATACTGTAGGTGCAAATGTGCCATGAATATATGATCATACCATGTTCATGCAAATTTAACAGACTTCATCTGCTTATATTGTAAAATTACAGGTTGCTGCACTGTCATCTAGTGGAAGAGAAGGAAATGTCACTGTCTGGGATCTGAATACAGAGCAGTTTAGATTCACTAATGAAATGAAATCTTAATACTCTCTGTTGTCCAGGGTTTTGTAATTGCAGTTTACAATTTATAAGTGTAAACCAGATGTAATTTTTGAATAATCGTCTGATAGTGTTTATTTAATCTAGTCACATTTATTGGAGACAATCACAAGGGCCATTCAAATAAGGGAAATTATATTTCATATGATATTACAATTAATATGTTTAATTTCCAGAACATTTAAGTAAATAGTTGAATTTTGTTTTATATCTATTCTTTTTTTTATTATAAAACAATTAAAACACATTTTGTGACCCAGTGAAGGAAAATATATTATTTTATTGTATTATATTATAATTTAAGGGCAACGCAGTGGCGCAGTAGGTAGTGCTATCGCCTCACAGCAAGAAGGTCGCTGGTTCGAGCCTCGGCTGGGTCAGTTGGCGTTTCTGTGTGGAGTTTGCATATTCTCCCTACGTTCGCGTGGGTTTCCTCTGGGTGCTCCGGTCTCCCCCACAGTCCAATGACATGCGTTACAGGTGAATTGGGTAGGCTAATTGTCTGTAGTGTATGAGTGTGAATGAGTGTGTGTGGATATTTTCAAGAGATGGGTTGCGGCTGTAAGAGTATCTGCTGCGTAAAAACGGGCTGGATAGGTTGGCGGTTCATTCCGTTGTGGTGACCCCGGAATACTAAAGAGACTTAGCCGAAAATAAAATGAATGAATGAATATTATAATTTAATTTAATTACTGCCTAATGCATTTTAATGTAATTACCCATGGTTTGTGTGGCAAAACCATTGAAATTTGAAATGTATTTATTAATATATTATTGCTCATTAATCAACAGAAAAACTGTTAATAAGCCAGAGTTAGACACAAGGGGTCATTTTCATCTGTTGCCCCCTGCCAGATTTCAAAAGGCAACCTAAAAAAAAATACATTATTACACAAACAATAACAGTAAAATTACATACATCAAAAGGATAAAACATATAAAAAGAGTTTCATAAAAAGCTAGAGAAAAGATTTACTCATAATTACAAACCTGATTTTCTTTTAGCTGTTTCATTAACTTGTATTTAAATGTTGAATTATTTGTAACACCCCTTATATCAATCGGAAGTGTGTTCCAGAAATGATTGACTCTAGTGATATCCTCTAGCGATAGATCCTGTTGCTCTACCATTATTATTCTTGTGTGTCACAAACTCACATAATGGAGGTGAAGCATGTCCATTTAAAATTTTTAAAATCAAACAAGCATCAGCCAAATATTTCATATTCTCAAAGCTTAATAAATAATGTTTGTGTATTATATTACGATGATGATACCTAATAGTTTTCTGATCGGATACTTTAAGTGTCTGTTTATAGTGATCATAGTGATTTAACTGACTTTACTGGTGTGTGACCAATTAGTAAGACAATATGTAATATGAGAAAAAATCATGGAGTGTAAAAAAGTTTTGCTGCTGCTTTAGTCAAGTAAGGTCGTATATGCCTGAAGTTGGCCAGATTAAATTTAACAATTTTAACAACCTTCTTGGCATGCTTTTGGAATGCCAATTGTGAATCTAAAATTAGACCTAAATATTTAAAATCAGAGATAACCCTTTGTTAATTGCTAAGTTGTGGTATCTATTATCCTATTTATTTATTTTTATTTTTTATATTAGTAGAAATACAAAAAGCAAGTCAAATTTTTTGAAGGGGCCTTTTTCCCAAACAACTTTAACAGATTAAACATTTCAGTTCTCATACTTCTTCCTGATGTTATTTGGCACTATAACATTATTGGAGTACTTGTAGGCAATTTTATTATTATTTAATGTAAGATAATGTATTTCTGCTATGCGCATGCTTTTTGTAAAATGTGATGTATAGAGTATGTGTGATGAGTTGATTCATTTCTTAAAGTCACAGTAATGCTGTTTGCACAGGCGCAAATTAACCTGTTGTGACTGTTCTAAGATGTGTTGCAGAAAAGATGCAAGCAAACAGTGTCCGCTCTCTTGAGTTTCTATGTGACCCTGGACAACAAAAACATTTGTTGCATGGGTAATAATTTGGCAATAGTCTTGTATGGGTCAACATGACTGATTTTATTTTATTAAAAAAACAAACAAACATTCAAATATTAATGGGATAGTTCATCCAAAAATTAATTGTACTCAGTGTTTAATCTTTCTCAAGCATACTGAAATCCTGTAACTACTGACCATACAATCTGTTTACAGATTTCAACATTTTTCAAAAGATCTTCTTTCATGTTTAACAGAAGAAAGAAATGCTTAAATGTTTGCAACTATAAAGGGCGAGTAAATGATTACAGAATTTCCATTTTGGTTGATCTATGAAAGCTCAAAACTGGTAACCATTGACTTTCATATTAGAAAAATCAAATGGATGCCAGTGGTTACAGGCTTCCAGCTTTCCCCAAAATATCTTCTTTTGTGTTCAACAGAAGAAAGAAAGTCAAACAAGTTTGCAACATGGAAAGGATGTGTAAATCATGACAGGATAAAATTTTTTGGGTGAACTATTCTTTTAACATAAATAAAAACCACAGAGCAAAACAAACCAATTTGCTTCCACAAGGGGGCGCCAGAGACCGATCTAATAGATTTCAACAGATTTACATACCCGCTTTCATATATTGGCCAAGTCCGGCTAACGTCTTTTAGCTCGGTCCTGGTGAGCCAGTGTCCAGATGAGCTTCAACTGCCCAAAAAAACACATACCTGGGAACGTATGCCTAGTAAGAGCTTGATTAGCTTGTGTGTTTAATTGGAGTTGGAACTAAATTCTTTAGGACAGAGTTTGGACACGACTGGCCTAAGTGTTGTTTTCACTGTTGAGGAGACATTTTTAATGGAACTATGTAGATCATACAGGTAAATGTAATTGTAGCGATTGAATAAATAACTGGACACAAGGGTAAAACACCTAAATGGAATACAAAAAATCTCAAGTGGTCTTAAGCTACACTTTTGTGCCTCCATTATGTAGAGGTGTGAGAAGGAGTGACTTGACCCCTATTCCTGGGGTCAGAGGTCAGTCTGTATTCTGTGGCTACCATAAGAGTGATTGACTGGAGGATGTGTCTCCTTGACCTGAGGAAGAGACAAGCTTTAGTTCAGTCATTTCATGATATAAATGCCATTTCCTCTTTTTTGTTTTAAATGTTTAGTTTACTTTAGTGCCACTTTTGTTGGTGTAGTTGATCATATTTAATGTTTTTAAAGTTTTGATGCAATGAGCTCCATTATTGTTTAGTTTAGTTATATTGAGTTTAATATAAAACTCAATATAACTAATATTTGAATTAAGGCAAGACACCACAGGTCAACAGGGCAATATGGATGGGATGATAACCGTTTTCAAGGTATACCACGGTTTGGAAAAGTCAAGGTTTCAAAACTGCCAAAATTTTCTGTAATATTGTTCCTAAGGTATGTATAAACATTTTTATTTACATATATTTTTTTAGTTTTTTAGGACAACAGTATCTCCAGCAGAAAAAATATCCAAACATTCCATTTTAAATTGTAATAAAATCTGTGTTTTTTAAACTAATGAAGACCGCAGAAGTCAATAATTCATTGTAATTATTTAGCCTGACATCTTTACTGCTCCATAATATTATAAATCTTTCAAAAAAAAAAAAAAAAAATTGTGTTCAAAGGGGAAAAAGTTTTTGTTTTTTACCCAGACATTTAGTGTGCACAATACCATGATACCGTGTAACCGTGATATTTTTATCCAAGGTTATCATACTGTCAGAATGTTATACCGGCCCGGAATGTTATGACTACAGGGCAATTTTTTTTATACATACAATTTGCCAAACTAGTTTTATTTTTTTTATAAGTATTTAGACATGTTATGTGTAAATATGCAAATAGAGACAAATAAATAAATGTATTTATTTATTTATATAAATTATTTAAGTTTTATAGTTCTATAAAATAAAAGTTATTTAATTTTTTTTATCAAACCACTATTTAGAAAATATTTTTCATAAGCTTTTTTAATAAATTATATGTTGGGTAATTAATATATCAACAAATGCCTCTGTTAAAACCTTTCTAGATAGAGGTACTGAAGCTTTCTGGCTTGATTTGCAACATGTTTGGTTTCAAAAAACAAACTTAATTTTTAGAAAAAGGTTTAATTTGAAATAAATCCTACTGTAGTGTTTTAAATCAAGACACAAACAAACTGCAAACACTTAGCACTGGAGAAGTCATACATAGACCCATGATGATTTACTGAATGTTGGAGAACAAGAAGGTTAATACTTTCTATATTTTCTTCTTTTATTTCCTGCTTTTTAAAGTTATGAAACATGTAGTTATTTTGTTTTGTAATCATTGTACTGCAATACAATGTACTGTGCATGTAGTACTAGTACGGTGATATTATGTTGTTAAATGTTAAATATGGAGCTTGTATGGCCATAATCAAAAAATACTACTAGTAATTCTTTCAAAAGTCTCAAAGTAGACAAGTTAGGAGACAAAATCTTAAATTTATGCAAAAATTTGTTTTTCCTGTAGTATCTTGCCTTAATGTGGTTTGTTGTTTTGAATAATGAAGGTTTTGTAGATTTACAAATTCGATAATTCATCAAATGTTAAGAAATAGTGTCACAATTGCCTCTGGTTGTGCTTTTGTTTGAATGTTTGTATGTGTGTGGTATGGGAAAACTTCCTCTTCCCATTTCGTCCCTAGAGGCCACTCATGTCTTTTAGCACTTTTAACGGAAAGGAAATAGGTGTCCTGTCTTTCCTACACCCTCCCCTCCCCGTTCCAAATACATCATCATTTAAATTAAAATCCACTCTCTCTTTTACTCTGAATCTATAGACTACGTCAGTTTCTGTCTCTCAATTTGGTCATTTAATGGACTTACAGTACAGTTATGCTGCATTATTCAACTATGGGAAGGAAAACAACAGGTGACCTGTTCATGTAACGGTCACTCAGGGGTCAGGCAGAAAGGTCATGACCGAGCTCTGTCTGTCACCCAATCTAATCTGAGACCACATTCTGTTAGTCAGGGTGTAATCCAGCAGATTATAAAGACCTAGCAGAAACTAGCCATCAGATTCTCAGGCTGAGCTTTCTCGGTGCATCTGCTGATCTCCTGATATCCCTATGAAAGAGGGAGGGAAATAAAGAGGGGGAATATTCTTTGGACTAGGAGTGACATGTAAGATAGGAGAAACAGAAGAAGTTTCAATAAATGATATCTTCTACTCAGGTTCTTCTGTTTCAGTAGCCTACAATTGGTTTGGTTAATTGGTTTTATTACCAAAACAATTGTTAAAACCTCTTCTATTAGGCCCTGTTTAAAACTGGTGTAAAGATGTTTTGGTTGCTTTGATTGCAAATGGATGATCCCAAATATACAGTAGCTAGTAGTAAACATATTCATTCGCATTGCTTTCATGTGGTTGAATGCATTCGAACAGCCACTGAATCCTGCCGGTTCTCTGCCTATACAGACCTAATTCTTGAAGATTACAGGATGTGTTGTTGAAGTATGCCAGCCAGATGGGATTTAAACTTTGCTGCCTATAAAGTTTGGCGAAAACAAATCTAAAATGCACCGTGTTCAGATTAGCTTTGTATTGTGGTTATCAGAGTAGAAACTAATCTTCTGATCTCCTTATTGTTTTCTGTTCATATGTCAAATCTACAGAATTTGAAATCAACTGATCAGAAAAGGTCCATACATATGGACATTGATTGATTTTTCGAACTGAATGGGATGTTTCCGGTGTTCAATACCTATGATGTGACAAAGCACTGCACTTGTTGTTTTGTGTGGGACGTTCATCAACAAAAGAGAGGAAGGATTTAGATTATGGTTGTACTAAAATGAAACCGAAAAATGAAAATGTACTAATTATGTATTTTATCAAATAATATAAAGTAATTTTAAGTTTAACTCATTTCCCAGTGATGGGTTGCAGCTGAAAGGGCAGCCGCTACATAAAACATATGCTGGATAAGTTGGCGGTTCATTCCACTGTGGTGACTCCAGATTAATAAGGGGACTAAGCCGAAAAGAAATTAAATGATTTAATGAAGTTTAACTCAGTAACTTAGACTGTCAGTTTAATTTAATGCAAGGCAGTAAGCTAACAACAGTGTTCAGCTTATGTTGTTCTTTTACATCCTTTAAAACTTATTTAAAGGGGACCTATTATGCTATTTTATAAAGGGTTTAAGCACAATTCTGTGGCAACAGCATGTGAATAAAAGCAGCTTTTAATGGTAAAAAAATATTAAAAATGATTAAATATTATTAAAGGTAAAAATCGTATTTCATAAAAAAAAAGAAATTAAAAAATATTTTTATAATCACACTTCATAAAATCATATTGATTGACATTCTTCCTTTGTACGTTGTATCAGCGGGGGAAAGAACCAACCATTTGTGACAATCTCACCCTCATTAGCATAGGACGTTTGTCTTGTTTTTGAATCTGCCACTATGCCGACACACGGGCATTTATAGCACAGCCATCTTTTGAGAACAGGGCTGGGAGCACAAGCTCATTTGAATTTAAAGGTGCAGTGGGTGTTTGTCTTTACAAACATTTTTTGCTGTGCTGGTTGACAGTCTCTTCACATTTTACTAGTACTGGTTAAAGTAAATGATCTAAATGTATTTATTAGTTTTTTTATATTCTGTGTATAGGTATAAGGCATAAGACTAAAAATGTTTTATCCAATTAAAAATTGTTGGGCCGATAATTCACATTATTCTGATAATTAGGCCAAACTGTCAGCAAATGTAGATTTGTAATACTGCGCACAAAAGAAATGCTGAATCAAAACTTTTAAAAATCCTGAATCAATATTGGAGTTACTTTTGCATGCTGGAGGAAGGATGACACCATGGCTGAAGCATTTCTTTTAGACACGTATTCTTAAGTTTAAAATTATTTTAGTCACGCAAAGCTTATGTGGTTTGGGTTGTTATGAATGGGTTATATGCACAGAAGTGTTGTTCAGCCACTGAAATATTCCGGCGATAGATTGATGTGACTATTTTCAGTTTCATAAGGGACCTTTTACAACATCGATAATGTAGATTTTTATTTAGTTTGTACACATGTAAATAGAGCTATTCTGCCTAGCCTGCTTTACTAAGGTCAAATTGGTTTTATATTCACATTGGTTCATTTTTGAGCAATGACAACCTGTGACTCGCTCCCTATACTGTTAACCATGCTACTCTGAATATTCAGTCTGAAATAGCATTTAAGTATGGCTTAGTAATAAGTGTACCTGCACGCCGCCGGCCAGGCATTAAGCAAACAGGAGTTGCTTTAGGACAGCGTGTAAGAGAATAAGACCAGCGATCCTTGCATGCATGAAATATTACACATTATGACAAGTTTTGCTTGTTAAAACTGAAAACGTTTTAAATATAATGCAGTTTTTTATTCAGAATTGTAGTATTATAAAGTACTATAAAGTTTTCTAACTGGCGAACGACATGATCTAGTGGGTCATCTTTAATGTGTGCATTTGTGATTTCAGGATGGATTTGGACAGCAGGGGAGGGACTGTGTTTCAAACATATTATGCTAACTGGTTAGCATTTAGGCAGATCACCTGCTGCACCTTTAAAGTAACAGTCACCAAAATGGCACAATTAGGATCAAAGCCTTAAAGGGGCAGTTTCAAAGTAATAGAAAACATTATTTGTGAAGTATTTTAAGCTGAAACGTCACATACACACTCTAGGGACATCAGAGACTTATTTTACATCTTGTAAAAAGGGGCATAATAGGTCCACTTTAAATCTTGTTTTATGTTTGAACAACTGAAATCACTATGTCTGACAATATGACTAATTAAAGTACATTCTAATTATAAACTCTTATTGATGCTGTGAACAGAAAAGTTAAGAAGTTTCTTTGGAAGATTTTCTGACTGGATTATATTATCGCAGAAGTTCTACACATATATGTCAATTGATGAACAAGAATATAAGCAAAAGTTAATAAAAAAAAAAATAATCAAACATTTCTGTTACTATACCGACTAGCAAATGTCAGATCATCAAACACGATGACCGCAATGACCAACTCCAGACAAATGAGAGCTCAAAAGATAGTTTCCGAGCCAAATGATCCTTAATTAATTGATTTAGATAATTATGGGGTTGGTTTGATCAAGCTTCCGAGCGTGAAAAGGGCACAAAGGCATTGAAGAGCCCTGTGACGAAGCCTATTTGTGACTGGATACTGTACATGACCTTAGCAGATCTGCCAAACATTGACCAGGACACAATGTTCAGTTCAGACAGACTTCTCATGTCTTCTCACATAGCATGCACACACTAATTACATCTGATAAGTGACCCTCTCAAAATATATGTGAAAAGCTCAATGTTTTTTTTCTGCAGTTAATATGGTTCCAGGGTCATTTTGAAGTCAACAGGAGGGTAGAAACCAAAATATATGTTTAAATGAATCCATAAACAAACAACTAAAATGCTGTTATGTATACCAGGCCAGTTAGGGATCAACTAATAGAAACATGTGCTTTTGCTTATTGTTGATTTGGTTGCCAAATATTTGTTCATGTCATGCATAATACACATGCGCATTATATTTTTGTAGTTTACAAAGAGGCAGTAATGGTGTTGGTTAAAAAAACAACCCTTTTTTGAAACATGTTTACAAAGTCTGTTTCCAGGCCACAAAAAATGTCCCTGAGTACATTTCAAAACAGGCTCATTGTGAAAACATACTCATGTATACATTTTTGGAGAGCGCAAATTATGTAGCCAGAGCTATGTATGACTGCATTTTGTCTTTAAAACGAACGCTACGGGGTGGTATGACGCCGCCACTGGCTTCTGTTCTTTTTCGCGTTAACAGCTGGCCACTTATTTTTGTATAGACAGCTTTTCCGCTGTTACCAGTTTGGCCAGTAGCTCGGCATGTACGTCAGCGGACTTGAGACACAGAGAGGAGCTGACTGCGATGACGGGGTTCGAGTCCGGTGAAGAACGGTTCCAGAAAGCAAGTAAAACAAATGACAAAAAATTAAATAAATATATATATATTTTTTGGATTGCTTTTGTAAACACTATTGGTTGGGTTTAGGAAACGGTGTGATCGGGTTAATCGGTGCTTTTGAAAACACTTTGGGTTTAGGGAAGGGAGTGGCTCGGGTGATCGCTTGGGCAGTCAGTCAGTCGACAGCGGCCTCTGGTGGATTTACAGGAAAACAGCTGGTGCGAATGGCACTTGCGAGAGAAATTTGAGTTCTGAAAAAGTGTACAAATCGGCCTCTGGTCGATTCGCCAAAAATAAAAACTGCAAAAAAAGTATCTCCTGGGACGTATTTCTTTTTTTAGGGGTTTTCAAGTGTTGGGAGCAGAGATAGGGGAAGGATCGGCAAAGGACCTCAAACCGGAATTCGAACTCGGGTCGCCGCGAGCACCCCGGAGCTATGTGTTAACACACTAACCGCTAGGCTATTGGTGCCGACTGAGACGTATTTCTTGGTCTCCAGAAATGTATATAGGGGTACGTATCAATAATGAGCCTGTGTTTTACATGGACACCAATACTTCAATTTTAATGTAGTAATTCATACACTGGGGTGGCACGGTGGCTCTGTGGTTAACACTGTCTCATCACAGCAAGAAGGTCACTTGTTCGAGTCCCACTTGTGCCAGTTGGCATTTCTGTGTGTAGTTGGCATGGATTTTCTCTGGGTGCTTCGGTTTCTCCCACAGTCCAAAGACATTTGCTATAAGTGAATTGAATAAACTAAATTGTACGTAATGAATGAGTGTGTGTGTGTGTGTGTGTGTGTGTGAATGAGTGTGTATGGGTGTTCCCCAATACTGGATTGTGGCTTAAAGGGCATCCGCTGTGTAAAACATATGCTGGAATAGCTGGCAGTTCACTTTGATGACCTCTGAAATAGAGGCTGTTTCTCAATTCCAAGAACGCAGAGAACGAACTTGCGTTCTTGTGAAGACCGGTCTTGCCAGGTCACCTTGGATGAACGAACTAGGGAGAATACGAGAACAGAGAACGCGTCCTGTGAGAAATGAGATGCATTCTTCCCGGTGGTCACATGACCTTCACGCATTTTTAATGGAAAATTATTTAAACATTACAGGATTCATACAACGATTTATTGTTTTTCCCTTTTTCAAAATATATACTATGCATAAAGACTTTGCTAATATTTTAAAATTTTAATACAAATTTTGAAGAAATAAATACCATTAATCTGTTTATTCCTTTACCGTTTCATTTAGGAAAACTCCTGAGGTAAATAAATGATATCTCTGAACTTAAATGATATCTCTAAACCTACATAAAATGCTGCGCTTCCCACCTCCAGTCGCAATGACTTCTGTAAATTCTAGATCGAGTTCGATGCTTAAGTCTGCATCCATGCATCCTCGAAATCAAGAACACACCTGGGAAGTTTCACGCGTCCTTCGTTCTTGCGGTCTTGAGTACTGGAACTGAACTTTGGCAGCTGATGATGACTTTACACGAGAACACAAGGATGCAAGATCACTGAAGAACGCATATTGAGAAGCAGCCAGAGACTAAGCTGAAGGAAAATGAATGAATGAATTATTTATACACTGGGATACTCATTACTCTTAATTAGAACAAATAAAGCAAATTAACTTTGAGTTCAAAACTTCTTAAGAATGATGACAGATTCTTTAGAAGCCATGTTAATAGTGAAATTACTCATTTACCATTAATACTTTATATTATTTGTAATTGACCGGTAATTACTTTAGTTAATAGAATGCAGACCATTAAAATAAACTAACAATATTATCTGACTTAAATTATCAATATTATTTGACTTAGCTATTTAAAGTGCATGCATTCGATTCCTGTTCTCATTTTACCATCCTCTTTAAAATACCTTCCTTGTTCATTTCTTTTTTACATCTTGTCTATCTTATTTGGTCATTTATCCTGTTTTCGTGCCTCAAAAAGCATTTTTGTGTCATGTTTGGCCTGTACTGGTCGAAGACTGATGTAAACATTGATGAATCAGGTCCAAATAATGCTGCAATGTAGTAAAGTAGCAAATCATTTTGGTTACACTTTAGTATAAGGTGCCTTGTTACAGTGTTACTATTCATTTAAATACTGCATAATATTACTTAATTACATGAACCTATATATGGTTAAGTTCAGGAGTAGGGTTAGTTGTATGTAATTATGCATAATAAATTGTAATTACTATAGTAACTACATGCAATATCTCTAACAAGGAAACCTTTAAAAAGTGTTACCATAATTGTTTTTATATATTTCAGAAATACTAGAGTAGGGAACATATAGAAGGACAGATTTATGAATGAACTGCTCTTTTGATCTAGCCAATGGGTTTGGAAAAAGGATTTAGTTTGATTCAGTTGGACAGTTTACTCACACATCGTTAGATATGAGTGAATGAAAGTGCCATATTTTGTAAGACTGAAAAAAAGAGATTAGGTGAATATTCAAAGAGAGAGAGAGTGAACCCGCTCTTTACGTAGCTTGGGAAGAACTTTGTATTGTTAGTGAAGACAGTTTATATCCAGCTCTGATGAAAGGCTAAAAACTTCCACAAACACCATTGAATGTGGTAACCTGAGCAGTAACTGATACATTTATAGATTTTATGATGTATTTTTTGGTATGGAACCAAATATTCAAAACAATGCTCTCTCACTCACTCACTTACTGACCATCAGCTTAGTCCCTGATTTATCAGGGGTTGCCACAGTGGAAGAAACCACCAATTACTCTTGCATATGTTTTACGCAGCAGATGACCGCAACCCAGCACTGGGAAACACCCATACACTCTCTCTCACTTGCACACTTATACACTATGGCCAATTTTGTTTAGCCAATTTGCCTATACCACATCTTTTGGACTGTGAAGGAAACCCACGCAAACTCAAAATAACGCTCAAAATAACCAAAATAATGCTTTGTTAAAGGGCCATGAAACCCCCCTCTTTCGCTTTAAGTCTACCTCAGAATTCTTTCAAAAAATGCTTCGTGATGGCCGTGGATCTCTGCAAGCAGAGGGAGGAGTGGCCATGGCCAGCAGAGCAGCGGAAAAAAAGGGGAGCGAACAACTGTTGTCAGTTGGCTTACAAAATAAGGAACCATGAGGAGACCCATGGTTTTATAGTTTACAAAGTTAAAATGCAAAGAAATAAAAAATGAATAATTTAATGCCCTGCTACATATGTTATTTGTAATTTCATATACACATAACCAGAATTTGTTTTATCATTATAAAGATAATCATGTTTATAAAAAAACTTGAAATGAGGAGGACTTCTCTCCTCCTCAATCCCCGGGTCTGAATGCAGACACAGTGGGGCAGTGCAGCAGGTCTCTGGCCCTATCTATTTTAACATTAACCCTGCCGGTAATCTGGAAGATTTTAAACCTGTGCGAACACAGCAGCACAGATATAGGCGACGTGTCTGAATGGTAACAATCTCAACTGATAATTCTCCAATTTTTGTACAGCTCTCCTGACAAAAATTCTTGCTGCTACCCAACAGCTTTGCTGTGTCAGCATTGCGGGGAAAAACATGCACCAAAGTCAGTGAATCATGAAAACAAACATCACCTTCATCAACGGCTAAATACTGCATGCTGTGTGTGGACACGGTCTCAGCCAGTCATTGGGTCTCAGGGCATGTTCACCTTGCTTTTGGAAAGCATTTGCTCTTGTGAATAATAAAGAAGCAGGGTCTTCTCATAGAATAACAAAACTCAGCTGTGAATAATAATGAGAAACCGACGCGTCATCACTCCACTAGCAGATGCGGACTACGTCACTGATTTTGATCCCGCTCCAAAAAATATTTAAAACCCAGAAGATGAAATTAACTGACAAAATTTTAAAATTACCCAGTTTTCGCCACAATTAAAGCTGACAGGTGCTTTATTAAAATAATAAAAAAGTATTCTAGGGTTATCCTTAGTCTTGAACCTTTTAAAAAACAAACAAAAAAGCAAACAAATAGAAGGTTCACTAATGATACTCTAATTATTGCTAGCTGGCATGTAGTTGCAAGGTTAACTTGCAGTTACAGAATTGACAGAATATTTATTTATTTTCATCAAAACAAATTTCAACCTTATTACCATTTGCTACTTACTGCAAAAAAGTTATTTTTATTTATCTATTTTGACACAAAAGATTGTAATATTCACAGTTGAACTATCTGGAACAGCTATCTGTTTCTTTTCCAATGAGCATGAGTGTTGATACAATATGTAGCCGTAGTTTCCTCTGTGGTACTGTAGGGAACAGTGCCTGCACCTGTGCCCTCTGGCAGTATGAGAAAAAGGAAAAAAATTGTTCTTGGCAAAAACAGTGGTTGAGACCTGTCGCACGCCAGACCCTCCTAAGACCACACACAGGTGTATGTGTATGTATGTGTGTGTTTGAATGTGTGTGTGTGTGTGTGTGTGTGTGTGTTTGAATGTGTGTGGTCTAGTGTGGCAACAGTTATCAAAAGTGGGAGTTTCTGTGCCTTAAGAGATGTTTCTTCCCCTGTGTTTGAGCATAATGTCCCACCTCTCCATCACTCCAAGAAAACCACCCCTTCTCTCTCTGAGTCCCGTCCTGTGTGCAGTTCTGGATAGTTTCCAGTGGAAGGGATTATTGTTAAATTCACATAATCTCTCGTGTTTCCTCCAGAGAATCTGCCTTTTTTAGAGTTTTAAAATAATTCACACAGCTTGCCTATAATAATTATTATGTCCACCATAGGGGTTTGTAACACAGTATGCAGCCTATTGGCTCAGTATGATATTTGAAGCTAACCGAATGCAGATAGCAAACAATATCTAATCTTTAATGTATTACCTGTCAAACACCACTGACAGGTCCACTTGCAAGTTAACAGGCTACCTATCATTATCCTCGTGGATTTTTCCCATGGGTTTGCAGTAATCCAGGTCTTCTCTTCATTGTGAAGCAAGTATCCGCTCCAGTGGTGGGCCAGAACGTATTGGAAGGGGATTCCCAAGATTCCCAGACGATCGTGCACTTCCTGATCTCCTGACTGCCTCACCTCACCTCAAATATTCCACAAGTATTATCTCTTATTGTGCACCCTGTGTCAAAAAAAAAGGACATGAAGGGAGAATTTTGGAATAAAATGGCAAACAGAAATGCTTTTTAAGAACTTTCCAGATTAAAGAAATGTGAAGTATATATACACTGGACATCAGAGGTACCTGACTATTTATACACTTTAGATTTTTGCAGAAATAATCTTCATAGATTAAAAGTTGAAGGAATTTTAATTGTAGAACAGTGTTTTACAAAATAATTTGAACATTTCAACAAAAACTCTCAATATCGAACTGCAATGACTGTAAGAAAGATCACAACAAAAAATTCTGAAGGTTACAGCAGTCAAAAATTAGTAAAAACAGCACCTTTCTTTCAATGACTAGCAGCCCAGAGTGTTACTAGTCTCACAGAACACCATTATTGTCTCCAAGGACATCACTATTCTATCATGCCTAACTGGTTCATCTTGAGCTGGGTTTCTTCAGTCTCTTCCACAATTCACTGACTGTAGTGTTTTCAGCAGTGGTGGAAAGAGTACTAAAAAATTATACTCAAGTAAAAGTATCATTATTTGCCTAAAATGTAGTGCAAGTAGAGAAAAAGTATCTGTTGTAAATATTACTCAAAGTATGAGTAAAAAGTAGACCTTTCAAAAGTACTCGAGTAATGCAGTGAGAATTACGCTGTATAAAGCTGATGCATTTATATGTCATTTGTGGATGTGTGTAAACGTAACATTCTGTAGTGCATTTATTTATTGCCCAGCAGGCACACAACTTCATAAGGTGTTAATAATAGGTTAGATTTAGGTTGTGATGTTAGGTGACCAAAATTCAATGTCTAGTCAGCATCTAAGGACAACGTTATTTTGATGTCCAATAATGATGTCAAATGACGTTGATATATGGTTGAGTTTAGGTTGTGTTGGAAAGTGACCAAAAATCAATGTCGAGCCAACATCTTAAACCAACACCATATTGACGCCAAGTACTGACGTTTATTCGTCAGGTATGGCAACCAAAATCCAACATGATGTCATAGTGGTAATGTACACACAAATTCATGCTGTAACATCATTAGACATTGATATTTGGTTAATTTCAGGTTGGATGTTGGTTCTGATGTAAACCTATTTTCATTTCCAAACAAAATGCAATGTCTCCACGACGTTGGGGTATAATGTTAATCTGGCGTCATATTGACGTCTTGTGCCTATTGGGTGTTTAAGGCCATTTTGGTCATCACACAGTAAATATCTGTCATTTTCTCATCTGTGACATGCATCTAAACAGTCTCTGGGTCAATGCATGTAAAGATTTTGGACACTTTTAATGCTTCCAAACAGTTTGCTGCAATTATAAATCACCCATGTCTTGAAGTAGTTCATCATTTACCTTTTTTGTGTGATTTGATTGGACAGGAATCACAGTAATGATTTTTCTAACCCCCATAGACAAGAAAAAATTAAGTAGAGATTGCAGGTTGAAGGAAAGTAGTGGAGTAAATGTACTGATACTGCACTAAAAATGTACTCAAGGGAAAGTAAAAGTACACATTTTTAAAACTACTTAGTAATTTGCAATTGCTGAGAAAAACTTCTCAATTACAGTAGTTTGAGTATTTGTAATTTGTTACTTTACACCACTGGTTTTCAGTTAGGTTTAGATCAGAATTAGGATTAGGCAAATTTCCTTATTTCAATATTTTCAGCTTTGAGGAACTGTTTTACCTGTTTTGTCGTGTGATGGAGCTCATGTCCTGCATGAAAATTGCTGGCTTGATTGGTCGATTAACACAGGGAAGGAGCCAGAGATTGATTGAAGGAGTTCTAATAAACAATTGAATTCCTTTAGTTATGTAGCTTTCTAAGAGTCCAAATTCTGCTGCAAAAACATTACCAAATCTTGACTTTTCAACTCCACCTTTTCAGATGTCACAGAATACTTTAGCTTCAGTCATTCCGCAGCCTGATGATTAACATCGGACCCAATTAAATTAATATCGCTTTTCACTAAAGTGAACTTTGTATCAGTTTTTTTTGTTCACAACATGCTACAAAGGTTTTGGATAGTTGTTTGATTATTTCTACTGATTAGAGATTTGGTCACTTTAGGGCTTTCAGTCCAAAATATAATAAATGTTGAGCCACTATGCCAAGATAAACATTTGTATCCTGTTCAGAGCTGAACTGGTGAGGAATACGCTTATTTCACACGGCCGCCATTTTAGAGAACCAAAGCGAGGCTGCGGTGGGAAGAAACCTGAAAGTATAGGACCAGCACTGTAAACATTGCAGTAACATGCTGTGCTATACATATTAGACTTAAAAAAATAAAAAAAAAACCCCGTCAATTTCCCGCTAACATTTAAGGCACTGTTGATGGCTTTCTTAAAACAGCGCTGATTTGCCATTGTGTTCACGTGCTCAACAGAAATGCTTGTGATTGGCCGAGAAGGTCATCAGTTCACCCTCCGCTGTCTACCGAGCACAAACACAGACGAGCGATCTGCTTTGACTCGACTGGGCGAAGAGCGGTAAACTGAGTGCAAACACAATACACGGAGTCTGGAGCGCGAAGCAGCCTTGAAGATTAGTCGAGTCAACCGCACTCAGTGGTGCTTTAATGTTTGCGGAAATGGATGGTTTTTCTTTAAATTCAGTATCATGACAAGTCTAATATAGTGAAAGAATCAGTTTTTTAACTCGAGTTTCATAAATAGCATTTAAAACATGTGTTAGGGAAAGAAAACGTTAGCTAACTAGTACCATTTCCCTTAACTTAGCTGAAAATGAGGTCTGATATCCCTTTTTATTTTCACCATTCATTCAGAACTGACCCCTTAGGTCACTGGTAAGGCGGTGAAATAAAAAAAAATTGTGTCACTTTCTGTTCGCTGATAAGATATACAGTCAGGTACACAACCTTTCTATGTAATTCCCAACGATACTTCCGGGTTTCTTCCCACCGCAGCCTTGATTTCGCGTTTTAAACATGGGGGCAAAATTTGAGCAGAAGCTACACTTGTCAACATCAAAGTTAAATCTTTTTTGATTAAACTCATTCACAGGATATAACCTAAATAAAATTCTGTAATGAGTTTCCTTAACCTTAGGTGCTACAGGAAATTTAAGATAAAAGGTAAAAGCTTTGTCCTCTACTAAGGGTTCAATAGCTCCTAGATGATAACACTTATAACCACCCATGATAATGCGTTTAAATTCTTTGTAAATAAGCTTGTTGTTACATTTACTATCGAAAATATCAACATTTGATATTTTTAAAAACGGAAGAGAACTTACTAGTGTACATGGGGGATCAAAATAATTATTTAAAATAATTATACTTTGAATTAACCCAAACAAAGCAATAGGTATAGCCTCACAAATTTTAGTATTACCTTTATCTGTGATTCTAACTCTAAACTTATAAAAAAAAAATTGTTATGAGATAGTAGCAGTCCATTTTCGTCTAACAAATCATTAATAAATATAATGCCTTTATTGTACCAGTCACTTTTAAACAATGATTTTCTGTTAATAATAACAGCCCTATTATTCCAAAGAGTGGATTTATGAGGAGTGTTGAACTGATTGCCATCACCAGAACTGTTTGGTCACCAACGTTCTTCAAAATATCTCCTGTGTTCGTAAGAAGAAAGAAAAGAACCATACACTGCAATGCCATTAAAATCGTTTCCTCAAAGAAGCTTTTACTGAAGAGACTTTAAATATTTTTATTTTGTTAGTATGGAGGACATTTTGATCATCAATAGAGTCTTTATCCTCCAATAAAGAAGTGCATCTGGGTAAGCAAATCATGACACAATTGTAGTTTTTGGATAAACATCACTTGAGTTTGTATGTTTTTATGCTCCCATGCAGCAGCCTTTGCAGTTCATGTGCCAGTCTAATGTGACAATGTGCATACACAAAGGGACATGACTACTAAAATAATAATATCTTGGATATGCTTCTGAATGCTTGAAAAGGAATTTTAGAAAATCAGTGCATGTAAGCAAAATGTGAGTGTGTGTGCTTTTTCAAGTGTTAAACAGCTCTTTGAAGCTCAGATGACGGTGTGTGAGTGAATGTTTGGGATTGATGTGGACCTCAGCAGTGGCGAAGAGGACCCTGGAGTCACTGACCCGCGACCCATTTCCATCCAACACTAACAGTCACTCAGCACTACTTTAAGTGCAAAAAACCCATTCACACACACAAACCAGAGAGCACTCTGAGAATACACAAACAGGATGGCATATTAAAGTGTTAGTTCACCCAATAATGACAATTTTCTTACTGATTACTCACTCTCATGTTGTTCCAATCCCTCAAGATCTTCATTTATTTTTGTAACACAAAGGATAGGATATGTTTGAAGAAATCCAAGAGCTCTCTGACTATACAGCAATAGACAAAAGACGTTCAAAGTACAGAAAAAGAACCTAGAACCTAGAAACTAGTTTTTCAAAGCATTCCATGTGATTTCAGTGGTTGAACTGTAATCAAACAAAGCTCAAAGACTCTTAGTGGAGTTGTTAAAAAAAACTGTAAAAAGCACTTTGTTTGTCCAGTGTTTTCTGCATTGTGGCTGGATTGGGCAGTTTTTTTTTCCAAAAGTGTGATCTACACAATATTAAGTGCAGTGTATGGTTGAGAGGAGGGCAGTGTTTCAATGTGATCCGGTAATGTTGTGGTTCAATGACTGCTGGTGTTGGTTGCTGTATTAATAAAAAATGAACAGTTAAAGTAACTAGGTTCATTTCAATTTAAATAAATTAAAATTAAATAAAATAGTAATCTAATACTTTGGGCGGGTTTTTTGTGTGTTTTTTTGCTATATCTGGCAACACTGGTCTTCTGTTCCACATCAGGCTAGGATGTACATTTATTACAGGCAGTACAATGTATTTGCCATTAGAGTATTCAGTGCAAAATGCAAGCATCTTATTACACATAATAAACATGCAACCTGACCTGTTGTGGAAGACATTGGTATAAAAAGTCAAAGTTAGTTTTTTTGGCCACACAAAAGTGTTCATGCAGCTTTGCATGATTGCAGTTGAACCACTCAAGTCACATGGAATGTGTTGACAATGTTTTGGTTACGTTAAACGTTTCTGCACCTTTGCTATCTATGAAAACTAAACTTAATTGTTCTGATGAGGTGGCACGTTGATTAGTCTCAGTCGCCTTACAGCCAAAAAAGTCACTGGTTTGATTCCCAGCTGGACCAGTGTGGAGTTTGCATGCTCGGGTTCCCTTAAAAGACATGTGATCAGTGAATTGGATAAACTAGATTGGCTGTAGTGTATGAATATGTGTTTAATGAGAGAATGTGTGCTGTGTAAAAGGTATGTTAGTGTGTAAAATATACATTTTGCTATGTAATTTTGCTACTTATACTAGAGTAATTAGTGGTTCATTCTGCTGCAGTTACCCGTGATAAATAAAGCTGGGAGTGAGTGTTCTGATGATAAATAAAAGTGTCAGGGGATTGGAACAACATAGAGGATGAATAATTTATGACAGAATTTTTAATTTTGGTTGAACTAACCCTTTAAGCCAGTGTTTCTCAATTCCAGTCCTCGGGCACCAAAAAATGGTGACCAATGCAGACACTCATTAGATTACAGTACATAGCTTCTCAGATATGGAATGACCCCAATGCAGGCCTGTAGCCAGCCTGGTAAAAGTGGTGGTTCTTTTTTCTCAAAAAGTGGACCTTTTTGCAGTTGTTCGACTCATTTTCTATTTAATTATAAGATTTAAATATTTCATTTTAATGGCATTTTAAGCACTTTTTTTTCGATTAGCTTGTTGGATGGTCACAAAAACGTTTTCTAAAGATGTGTAATAAAGAATTATGATGAGGCTACTTATTTTTAGGCTTTATGATTTATCACTAGGGGAAAAGATAGCAATCTATTAAATTTTTTTATTTAAAACTGTGGCCTATTGTCATTTATTTGGCAAATAACAAACTGGCCAGCACATTCAACTTTCCTTAGTCAGAATCTGAGGCTTTTTGTTTTTCAGCCTGACCACCTAAGACCAGGCTGGAAATGGCTGGAAACCAGCCTCAAAATGGCCAAAACCACTCTAAATCCAGGCTGGTCAACCAGCTAAAACCAGCCAACCAGCTTAGACTGGTTTAAGCTGTTTTTTCAGCAGGGAAAGCTTCACAATTTTTATAGCCTCTCTTGTAAAAAAGTAAATAAAAAAATTCATAGATAACAATAGCCTAATAAGTATTAATATGGGTCGCTTTTGGTGCTGCACAACTTTTTATTGGTCATTTTTTCTTTTAAAAATAAGGTCCAAGAGTTAGAAGAAAAGTTACTTATAAAATGCTTTCTCTATAACAACAATATAGTGGAAGTTGACTTTATTGCATTAGATTCCACTTAAAGCCTTTATCGATGGGTTATTTTAATAACTTATGATGGCGTAACAGTCAAAATAGGACAAGTGAGCTCATGTATCAACAAATACTGGACCTTTGTCAGTGGGGGGTGGATCCACCCAAACTCCCCCTGGCTATGGACCTGCAATATGTTACTGAATGCAACTGATAATTGATAATGTGGCCAATAATAAAATCTTACAAAAACTTTACTAGTTAGTCAACTTAAAACAAAACTGCAAAGTAAGGCTCTTTTTATTACAAATATGCAAAAATATCTGATCATCCCAACAAAGTGTCTGCTTCTTTTTGCTTTTCGTCTCATTTTTAAAAGGGAGGATGTATTCTGTAAATATCAAGTATTTATTTTATCCCCACTGCTGAGTTCCACAAGGATCTATTATTGGCTCCCTCTTGTTTTCCCTTGCCTTGCCTTAGGTCCATGTCTTTATGTGGAGTATGAACTGGTCTTTTTATCCTTGCAGCACCAAATGTAGCCCATTTCAAGCTGTCAATCCAACGAGGCTCAAAGCAGGCTGACAGTTTCAGCTGCAATCTCCTCCTCAGAAGAGGAAGCTCCTTCAGGGCAAACACCACATACAGTACAGTCTGGTACAGCAGATGTCAATGAAAGAAGGAACAGCTCACATTGAGATAAGACCTAAGAGAAGTTCAATCCTAAAAAAATGTCAATGGCTTTTTGCATGCGCAAGACATCTAGCATTCTGCCCCGAGCAGAAAACCAATATCCTCCTTTGAACCTGTGATTGACAAGCAGGAATCCCCACATTTCACCCTCAGAGTCTCCTGCAATAAAAACAAACCAGGCCCAATGTGGATCAGGGTGTCAGTCAGGAGAGAGGCGATCTCTTTCATATTCAGCCTCATAAACGCCTCCGCTTTCTCTCACTAATTTGTTGAACATAGTTACAGTTGTCAAGCGCAAAGCCGCCCCATTTGAAGCCTCGCTGTGACGGTGTTTAAGTTGGAAGTGTTGGTTCCTCCGCCTTAGGCTTTATTATGGCTAGACGAGTCGATTGTCAATAACTGTCACCTGTCATGAACGAGAGCTGCATCCATCTGCCTTTACCTGCCATGTAATTAGTGAAGCAACAAGCCGTCGTGTTGAAAAATGCGGTCTGTCGTGCCATGCAAAACACAGCACATAGCGTGCCCGACCGGTGCGCAGAAGGGTGGTTATATTTCTTTATTGTTTTTCCATTTTGAATGCCACTCAAGTGACTCACGCATTACAAATTAAAGCTGCTAATATCTAATTAAGATGTTTTTCTTTTATCCATACGATGTCATTTTTTGATAATGGGGTGGGTGGCAAGACCACAGTCCTTTCCACCTGTTTCCCTGCGGCTGATCGAGACGAGGGTTCTCATAAGCCGGCCTGCTAAAAGATATACGAGAATATTAAAGCGCTTAATTTCATCTTGATGCAATGAAGAACAATAGCAGCTTTGTGCAACCTCACAGACTGTGTTTTTCTCTGTGGTTTTGCTAATAGAAGGTTCCACCCTCTGAGATATTTGTCTTGCTAAGTGGCTTCCCTAGAGATGATTCTGAATGATAAGGCGCTAGCAGACGTACAGCATATGCATAATGTCTGATTCACATTTACCGGGCATTAATCAACCACTGCATACTGAGATTTGGAATGGAGGAAGCGTCAACCACAACATACTTCCTAGCCATTGACTCCTCCACCTGAATGTCTGCTGCTTTCCACATAGGTAGTCAAACTAATTATAATCCAATTAGTTCATTTACCTCACCTATTTGCAAAATGTAGAGATCGTGCTTTTAGAGGGAGACCACAAACTTTCAACAAGCGTTATGCTCTCTTTACTAAACAGAAAAAAAGTCCCACAGCAGTTGCAAAGCTAAACTATTTTGTATTGCCGCAAAAGACTTACAAATTCCTTCAAAGGAGGTTGTGTGTGTATACAGAACTGTGGTTAAAGGGAGGGTCACGAAATAAAAGGTAAATAAACTTCATTCAGATTTCTATGAGTAATTAACTGACTAAACCTTGAAATCTGTGAAGGGATTTCAACAACAGATTTTGTTATTAGGACATTTTGTCAGAACGCAAAGTTTGAACAACATGACGTAACAAAAAAACAAAATGGTGATTAATTTTAGATTGAATTAGAAGAGCTATAGCCTTACAAACCGCAAGGCAAAAAACTGTAGAGCAATTTGAAATTTTTATTCAGCTTCCTTGTATATTAGTATTTGTGAAGTATTTTTTTTTTCTGAGCAAAACAAATCAATAATTTAAATAAATAAAATATTATAATTGTACTATGATTTCCAGATGTATTTTAAAAATACACTGTAAAACTTAATAAGTTAAGGTAACTTGACCCATTTGAGGAAACCGGTTGCAACAAACCATTTAAGATAAAAAAAAACAATCTTAATGAGTACTGTGAACTTAATCCATGTGAGTAAAAGAAGCAGTTTGAGCATAGTAAAACCCAATAAATGAAGAGAACCCAAACCAGCTGAATTCTGTAAAGCACAATAAGTTGAGGCAACTCAAACCGTTTGAGGAAACTGATTGCTACAAACCATTTGAGTTAAAAAACTAATCTGTATAAGTACTGTGAACTTACTACATTTAAGTTGAAGTGATGAGGTTTTTAAATAACTCATTACCTTCAACATTGAGTCCAAAACAAATTTTTAATTTGAGTAAAATTAACTTTCAGTCAATTTTGAGTTAACTACACTCATTTCATTTGATAAAGTCGACTGTTGGGTTTTACTGTGTAGAAAAAAAATGTCAATTTATGATAAGCATAATTTTATCACATATAGTAACTATATTTAAGGATCAGATTTCCTAAGTGCTCATCTTTATGCAGTATCCTGCAAACCACCAATTTTTATCCATTTGCCATAAAGATGTTTCTAATCATTTAAAGTATAATACAGTTTAATATGATCACCATTTCTTTTTTTGTAATTTAATAAGTAGGACAGAAAGGGTATGTTGTTTCTTGTTTTTTCAGGGTATCTGCGGGGTCTTAAAAAGTCTTACATTTCAAAAACTAAATTTTAGGCCTTAAAAACTCTTAAATTCACTGAAATATTGTGGTGTATGTCTTAAATAATTTTAAACCGCTCTTAATTATCCTCTGTCTAAGTAAAGCTAAATCCAACCGGGCTGACATCCATCCAATCACCAACAATCCATCTTAATAAAATGAGGGAAAGAAAACTAAAAATAATTACACAATTCCTCATGATAATAATGTAAAGCAATATATTGCTTTACATTATCTTACATTCATATAAAAACTATTACAGAAGTAAGGGGGAGTAGACTAGACATAATATTTATGGAAAATACCATCTCATGGCATGTATGGCACAGCTTCGAACCATCAACAATATAGTGCAAAGTAAGGCTCAAGAATGGGTCCATCATCCTACTTGACTAGAGATCACATGTGGCTGCAAAGTGGCTGCAAATGTATAAATTAGCCTTAACAATGCTTAACAAAGCAGAGTCATATGACTCCACACACAATAAGGAAAGTAATCGAAAAAAAAATCTACCATGAAAAATTATTACAATTATAGGTTTTGAATGCTGATTTCGGTTACTTTTCCATTAATCACCCAGCCCTAGTCTAAAGTGAAATGAGAAAAATGTGTTTACAGTGCTCTGCATATATAAGTACACTCCTCAGGAATTTATCTTTTAAATTAATATTTTTAATAGGAAGCTACACAATATCATATTTCTGCATATACATTAGATTAGTCAAATCTGAAGCTTATCTAACAAAATAACTTACAATAACAGTCTAAAAACTAGCACACCCAAATTTATATGTTATAGAAAAATATTAAATACAAATTTAAAAAAGAGGAAAAATCAAGAGAAGCAAAAAAATAGAAAAATTTTGTTAAAATTTTGTAGGCTGTAAATAATTTTTTTTTTGCAAAATTTAGCTTGAATTTTATTGTATTCTCTTTCAATACTAAATGTTTGGTGACTAAAATATTATTTTAATAAATATATCTGTTTAATAAATCTGTTTAGTTTAAATGCACCAAAATACATTGCCTATATTCACTGAGAAATGGATAAAAATATTCATTTTCAAAATGGGGTGTACTCAATTATGCTGAGCACTATATGTGTGAAATTGGCTAAATGATAAAATAAAATGTGTTTATATGTGAAATTGGCTAAATAATAATGTTTGACTCATAATTGTTTATTAAATTTAATGACCTTTCTTAAACATAGTGCTGATTTCAAACCTTCCAGGTTTAATCTTTGTGTTGTTGTCAATGAATGAGTCACACCTGAGGATCCTGTTTTGTTCAGGCCTCGCTTGAGCCTGTCAGCAGCTACAGGAAGACACCAATCCATCTCTAACACCCTGCCCAAACACACACACACATACACACATGCGCACACACATAAAAAAAAAACATTTAAAAAGTACACTTTTCTCTTCAGCGCATATACGCACAAAAACACACCTATTATTTATCAACTGTGCACAACTAGTCTACTACTGTCATATTGGTATTTTTATTACATTTGTTGAAATTCATTTAGTATATAACATAAATATATCAATAATAAGATGTTTACTTACTTAAGTACATTCTAAATGTTGGATAATAAAACAAAAACTGTTTACTGAAATGCATTTATTGGATTTTGACAGGTATTTCTATACTCTAAATGACGTAACACCAAGACGGAAAGACAGCTGGGAGACGGCTATATAAAGTGTGTCTGTCGACAGTAGCTAATAGGGTTGTTTGAACCTTTCCTTGGCTGCTTTGATTTGAGCTCTGAGTTGTTTTTAAAGACTCAGGTTCCTCATTGCATCACTTCCACTGAAAAACAAAAATGTCATGAGCAACTGGGTTTTACAAAAAAAAAAAAAAAAAAAAAAAAAAAACAGCAAGTAACACACTCAATTAAATGTGAAAATGACAAGATTAAAGTTCAAAACAAAACTAACAAAAAACTAAATTCTTGCAACCATACAGTAATACCATACTCAAATGAAATAAAGATCTAAAAGTGAAATGCAAAAAATAAAATAAAATAAAATAAATTTAAAAAATGATCAATTGCACACACTGTAAAAAACTAGTTGCCTTACATTTTTAAGCTGAATCAAATTAATCTTATGAGTCCATTGAACTAATTTTATGTTAAATGACTCAAAACAGCTTGCTTGACTTATAAAATTAAGTTAGAACACAATTAACTTAGTTTAATAAGTTACAATGAACTAAAACATGCTGTCATGACTAATTGGTCATATAAATTTTTACAGTGCAGAATTGTTCAGCCTTTTTCATTACTAGTCTGTCTGCTTTATAAAATAGATGGGATATTTAACAAACGGATCATGTAACATGTTGCAAGTGAATTATAAACACCAGTCAGTGTCATTTTTGTTTTGTAAATACATTTAATCAAAGAAAATACAATTTGCTACCTGTTGTTAGTTTTGCAGGGTGCAGCTGTTTGTTGTGTGTATGATGGGTGACAATTGCTAACAGAAGAATGGTTTGGTCTGAATGATAGTTTTAGTTGATTAAAAAAGTGAATAACTTCTTAGATTCAACAATCTGAAAGTAGGAAAGAGCTGCATGAAGTGTTCGAAAAAAGAAAAGTATTGTACTGTGAAATAAACACAGTCAACAGTCAACAGTCAAAAAACTTAAATTAAAAAAATGTATATGATTTAAACAGGGGGCGATTCGGTGGCGCAGTGGGTAGTGCTCTCGCTTCACAGTAAGAAGGTCGCTGCTTCGAGCCTCGGCTGGGTCAGTTGGCATTTCTGTGTGGATTTTGCATGTTCTCCCCATATTCGCGTGGGTTTCCTTTGGGTGCTCCGGTTTCCCCTACAAGTCCAAAGACATGTGGTACAGGTGAACTGGGTAGGCTGTAGTGTATGTGTGTGAATGAGTGTGTATGGGTGTTTCCTAGTGATGGGTTTGCAGCTGGAAGGGCATCCACTGCATAAAACATGTACTAGATAAGTTGGCGGTTCATTCCGCTGTGGCAACCCCAGATTAATAAAGGGACTAAGCCGAAAAGAAAATGAATTAATGAATGAATGATTTAAAACATATTGTAGACCAGGGGTTCCCAAACTTTTCAGCTCACGACCCCCAAAATAACAATTCCATTGACTTGTGACCCCCACTGTTCTTGGAGGTAGTTATAAACCAACACAATCTCACGGCAATTCATAACTTTTTGATTTAGTGGCTAATTCGTATCAATTTGTACGATCTAATTCGTACAATATAGTACGATTTGCTCATCACCCAATGACGGTTGGGTTTAGGGGTGGGCTTGGATGCCATGCCTCCTTTTTAAAATCATACATTTTCATACGGCTGAACTCGAAATACGAATTCGTACGAATTAGCCACTGAACTGACAAAACGTAAAATCCTAAGTTTTCTCGTGGGATCAGGCTGTTAAAAACATATAAACATTGCACACAAATGTGCACACACACCAATAGGGACTATATAAACAACCCTATTGACAAAACAAAAAAGATCAACAGTCTAACAACCATAACAAGTTTTTATAGTCATTATTCAATTGTTTTAATTTAATATTAACCTCACTTTATGAGAATGGTGGGCACAATGTTTACAGCACAAGACTATTCTAGGTTTAATTTTGGAGACCGCCACTTGGAGCCTCTATGTTCAGTCGTGGCCTTTATTTTTAAGGTGCGTAAGTAAAGGTGTCAAAGTTTAACATTGTGGCGTAAAATCAATCTGCTGTAGCTAACATTATTGCGGTGTATTTAATCTAATGTAATAACCCCAGGGGTCGAAAGGCTGATGGCCTTTATTTGCATTTTTTTTTTTTTTTTGTAGCCATTAAATACTATTTTTTATCTTTTGTTTGTTATGGATAAAATATTTTATTTCTAATAGTTTAATAACATATATTACTAGAACTTCTATGTTAAGCTGCTTTGACACAATCTACATTGTAAAGGCGCTGCATAAATAAACATGAATTGAATTGAATGATATTTTTGAAATAACAAACTTTAATGTTTAGCTTGAAGTGTAAAGTATTTTAAAAGATTCTGAACATTGTAACCGGTTTATCATGTTGCTAGCATACCATAGAGTGCATTATGAAGAAGATTTTAGCATAGACTTGTCTGTTCTATTAAATAGCCTGCAAATTTTAACACAATATATTGTACTGATAGCATGATTTAGCACACCGTTAGCATGTTGTTGGACATTGTTAGCATGTTTCCAAGCTGATTTAGTACAATACTAGCTTGTTTTATTAGGTTCCCTTGCAAAAAAAATAAACATGTTTTTAATAGTAAAATTGTAGTAACCATGTTTATTTTGTTGTTGTTGCATTGACTTCTATTTGTATAACTACAGTTACCCTGGGTAAACTATGGTTAGTTAATTTGTGGTTACCATGGTCATCTATGAATTTCAAGAATTGAAGTCAATGTGCCAAAAACATGGTTACAATTTTACTATGAAAAACATGGTCTATTTTTGTTATAGGGTTGTTAGCTTTTATCATAATCTCAATGCTTGCATATTTAGCCAGATGCTAGCATTATTTAACACTAGTAACATGTCACACACTCTAGTTTTACTAATTGCGAGACTGTTTCTAATCTTGTTTTAACACAGCTGACATACTGTGCATATTGCTAGCTTTATTTAGCACACCGCTTACATATGAAACACAGTGCTAGCATGTGATTAAACACACTGATAACATGTTTAAAGATGTTTCTAGGATGCTATATCACTTACAATAATTAGCTTTCTTAACTATAGTTTAGCCGTAGTATCTATAGTAAAACTGTGGATAGAAAAGCTGATCAGTCAACCAAAAATGTTACTACATTATATCTATAAAACACTGGTTATTAAATGATTCACCCTGCTATCTTTAGATAGAAAGACAGATATACATGCATTTTTTATATGATATAAACACTACACATAGCATACATTAAAATGCCATACTGCTCTATACAAAGTACACAGACACAAATGAAATAGAAAGAAAAAAGTGTAAAAGCAATAAATAAAAGAGCAATAAATAGGGTGATGAAAGGGAGCGATAATGAGCTTAATGAGGAAGTGGAGAATAATCCAGTGGTCTGACAGTGGTTTGGCTGGCATGTGTTGGGGAAGATAAGAATGTCATACACGCTCGCACAGAGTGCTGCACTGTTATTGCAGAGTATAAAACACTCACCTGTCATCCTCTGCTCACCACAGACCTACGCCGTCGCATGCAGTCAGAATGGACGTGTTTTTTAATTTAACTCCGGCAGTTATCTGAAGAATCTCTGTACTGACACACTCACAGTACCGTATAACACATACACAGACACAAATGCAAACACTGTCAAGACCCAGACAGGTTTGTATCAGTTCATCTCTGAAGAAACCTGTGTGGCAAATACATCACTGAAATAAGTCTTCCAACTGAGAGTCTGAGTGTGTGTTTGCATTATCATATTCATATCAGACAGATAATATGATATATGGGTGATTTGCTTCTCTTCATTTAGATTATGAATGATGTAAATGTTTCAACACTGTGTAACTGGGTGTTTCTAAATAATTTAAGGATTTGTAAATGTTGCAGCAGGTCTTAACTATGCTACTATAGTAAAAAAAAATGAGAAGGATAATATATACATATATAATTTATGTAGATAAAGTCAAAATTATTAACCCACTTGGGAATTTTTAATTCTTTTAAAATTGTTTTCCAAGTGTTGTTTAATATTTAAACATAATAGTTTTAATAACTAATTTCTAATATCTGGGGTTGGGCAAGCTACTTGAAAAATGTAGTGAGCTAAGCTATTAGCTACTCTACTTAAAATGTAGCTTAACTACACTAAAAGCTACATCTAAGCTATTTTTGCAATTTTCATTTTTAAATGGAAGCAACTTAAATTCAAGTCAGTCATCTCCTAGTGATCAGTAAAACTGTTAATGAAACATATGAGGTATAATTGTTCAGTTCAGTTATTTACTGCAAATAATATGCAACTCTCATTAATAAATGCAACTCACGCACACACACGCACACACACGCACACCACACACACACACACACACACACACACACACACGCACACACACACACACACACACACACACGCACACACACACACGCACGCACGCACACACACACACACACACACACACACACACACACACACACACACACACACACACACACACACACACACAGATGAAGTCAGGATTATGAGCTCCCCTTTGAATTTTTGGTTCTTTTTTAAATATTTCCCAAATTATGTTTAACAGAGAAAAGAAATTTTCACAGTATGTCTAATAATATTTCGTCTTCTTGAGAAAGTCTTATTTGTTTTATTTCGGCTAGAATAAAAGCAGTTTTTTAATTTTTTTAAAAACATTTTAAGGTCAATTTTAGTTGCCCCTTTAAGCTATATATATTTTTTCGATAGTCTTCAGAACAAACCATTATTATACAATAACTTGCCTAATTACCCTAACCTGCCCAATTACCCTAATTAACCTAGTTAAGCCTTTAAATGTCACTTTAAGCTGTATAGAAGTGTCTTGAAAAATATCTAGTCAAATATTATTTACAGTCATCATTCATTCATTCAATCATTTTCTTTTCAGCTTGTCCCTTTATTAATCTGGGGTCGCCACAGCGGAATGAACTGCCTATGCTTTACGCAGCGGATGCCCTTCCAGCTGCAACCCATCACTAGTAAACACCTATACACATACACTATATGGACAATTTAGCTTACCCAATTTACCTGTACCGCATGCCTTTGGACTTGTGGGGGAAACTGGAGCACCCGGAGGAAACTTACGCAAATACAGGGAAAACATGCAAACTCCACAAAGAAATGTCAACTGACCCAGCCAAGGCTCGAACCAGCAACCTTCTTGCTGTGAGGCGACAGCACTACCTTCTACGCCACTGCATCGCCCCGCCAATAGTTCAGGGTGGCTAACAATTCTGACTTCAACTGTATATGTGTGTGTGGGGGGTGGGGTGGGGGGGATTTGGTTTAGAACTTCACTTCACTATTGTGTAGTTCAAAAACATTATGGTACTTTCTATAAATTACTAAAGAATTTTTGAGCACAGCATCTGAATTAAAGTTGACGCATCTTAACATGTACTTCTCGAAGTATGGTCACAAGGAATCCTGCTTCAGAAAAAACTCCTTTCCCTCAGTCATCTTTCCATCAAGCAAATTTGTCGAGTTAGCCTAATTGGTTGGCGAAGTCACAGACTAGAGAGTGAGAGGTGGCAGTAAAGCACCAAAAAGTTTATTGTATAACGTTGTAAAACAGGAAAAAGAAGAAATCGTTGTTTTTGCCATCATATGGATTTACTTTCAGCGGCTAGACACCGGCCTCACAGCTCCGTGAATGTTGGGGCCGTTACTTATTGATTCGCAATCAGTAAATGTAGCTTGTGTAGCTGCTCTACTTGACTAAAAAAATAGCTTCACTACTGAAAAGCTATTTGATTTAGAAAGTAGCGACGCTACCGCCACGCTACTGAGAAATGAAGTTAAGCTAGTAGCGTCACTACTTGTAGCAACCCTACTTGCCCAACACTGCTAATTACTTTTGTCTTTGCCATGTTGACAGTGCATACTATTTTGCTACTTATTTTCCAATATTAGGGTAACTAGACAAGTTCGGTTGATTAGGAAACTCATTGGACAACAGTGGTTTATTCCAGCCTGATCTCACAAGGAAACGGAACTATTTTACGTTTTGTTAGTTTAGTGGCTAATTCATATGATTTTATACAAGTTCAGTCATACAGAAATGTACGATTTTAAAAAGGAGGCGTGACACCCAACCCTGCCCCTAAACCCAACCGCCATTTGGAGATAAGCAAATAGTAGTTAGTTAGTTAACTATATTTGTACCCGTATGGAAATTTTATTTGCAGCTTACACTCACATTTGGTATTTATACAAATAAATCATTTAAAAACCTAAGGAACCCCTGCTCTAAATAAATATCCAGTATACTGGCCATCAACTGCTACTAAAAGAGGAGGAATTTAAAAACATCATTGGTTGAGGTATAAAAGATGATTTTGTCCTTATTCTTATGCTTCTGGGAACACAATAAGGACGACCAATGTTAAGTACTAAATGGGCTATATGCACAGCTAGTGTTTTTCAATGATGAACTTACGGTGAAAGCTTTATGTGACTATTTTCAAATTCATAAGGTTTCTTTTACAGCATCGATGTTGTAATGTAATTAAAATAAAATCAGTTAAATAGACTTCAGCATCCATTTTTTTTAAAGCTTAAAAAGAGAGGAAGGACCGTTTAAATGCAGGCGCCGTCATTAGCCGCAGTCTAGCATAGAAGTTCTATAAAAAAATTGGGGTGAAATTAATATTTAAATTTTAAAGACATGGCTTGGTAAAATATAATTTAATGCTGTGCTTCTTGTTTGGTCAGATACCCACTTTATATCGTATCTCAGCCAGGCAGCGAAGATCACTGTTTTTTAAAGAAATCAGATTTTAAATGTGGTCATTTTGTATGGGATGACAATTAAGTAGAAGCCCTGGGGCTGGCAGAGTGAAATGAAAAGTCTATGTGCATATACCCCATTGTACAAATGAGATTGTACGAATGAATATGAATTAGCTACTAAATCAAAATGTTACAAATTGCTGTGAGATCATGTTTTTAATTCTATGGCCAATTGGAAAAAGTAAAAATTAAATGGACTAGTGATTTAAATTTTAAACATCTTTATTCCAGCCCAACTAAAAGTACCATAGAAGAAAATATAGAAAAAAAGGAAATACTGTAAAAATGTCCTTTCTCTTTTAAGAATAACTTGGGAAAAAAAAATATATAAAAATAATAACAATTTCACATGGCTAATAATTTTGTCACATATACTTCTATTCAGAAATTCTTTAATTAAAAATGCCATAAATACTACTACTATTCGGTGTGTTTGAACAGCTAATTAATCTATATATAAATATATGTACTCATCTAAATATAAATAAACACACAGCTGAAGGAAATGACACAGGCTTCTCCCAAAATATAAGGCAATGTATAAGAGGCATCATTGTGGACTTGAAGGGCACATAGGTTACCCCTTTTTCCATATTTAAAATAAGTCTTTTGTTTCCCCAGAATGTGTCAGTAAAGTTTCAGCTCAAATCACCCATCAGATTATTTATTATAGCTGTTTGAAGTGTCTATATTATAGCTGGAAAAAAGGTTTTGCTGTTTTTTTGTACTGGCCCTTTAAGGTTAGTCCTCCCGCCCACCGTTCCCACGTGCCTGTCAGCAATCGCCGCCATCGGCTGCCTCAGGAAGCAGATCTCATGTAACGTGTGTGAGAAATACTACAGAACTTTAACAATCAGTATTTGATGCATTTTTTTGTGGATTTGCAACAATGAGTCACACACAATGTCATTACAAAGTTCACGCACACACACAGCAAGGACACAAACACATAGCGCAGACACATACACACACACACACACACAAACGTAGCGCAGACATACACACACACACACACACATATAGCTCAGACACTCAGACAGGCAGACACACACACACAGAGAGAGAGAGAGCACGTTAAGCTTTGCACTCGTTTTGCACGCATATGTGACATGATACTGGTAATGTCCACTGCTGTATGGATATCTCTTATATTAATGTACAAAATAAACCTAATTTAACTTCCACAAACCGCGATTGAAGCGTCTTCCTTTATAATTGTTCTGACACGCGGCAGTGCTGATTAAGTGCATCTGAAGTGAATCGCTGTAATTCATTACACACATATACTGTTTTAAAACATTTTAAACTTGTGAAACTCACTATTGATCACGTTTGATGATGATTGATGATCCTAGCTAACTGAACACACCTTTTATTCCCAGCTGCTTTGTGCTCGTCCTCTCTTGATGATATGATTATACATGTGACTACCGGACATGTTAATGCGCGCAGCTTTCAATCAATATTGGTGGGCGGGGGGACCGCACTCCTACGTAAAGTTGCGGTCGATCTGATAACCGCTCCAATTGGTCCACCGTTTTTATGTTGTTAAATTTGAAAAAAAGGACTGGGTGTGTTTAATTCACCCCAATATGACAGTTTATACACTATACTTACACACATTTCTGTCCAAACAGCTTGAAAAGTAGATTTTTCACCATAGGTGCCCTTCAAAGAAAGTTACTTAAAGGAATATTTTACTTAAATAAATATTATGTATAAAGGAATATACAGGTGAAGTCAGAATTATTAGCCCTGCTGAATTATTAGCCACCCTGTTTATTTTTCCCCAATTTCTGTTTACAGATAGATTTTTTCAACTCATTTCTAAACATAATAGTTTTAATAACTTATTTCTAATAACTGATTTATTTTATCTTTGCCATGATGACAGTAAATAATATTTGATCTATACAGCTTAAAGTAACATTTAAAGGCTTAACTAGGTTGATTAGGTTAACTAAGTAGGTTATGATAATTAGGCAATTTATTGTATAACGAATAAATTTTGTTCTGTAGACTATCAAAAAAAATTATATCTTAAAGGGGCTGATAATTTTTTTTTTTTAAATATGTAAAACTGCTTTGATTCGAGCTGAAATAAAACAAATAAGACTTCCTTTTATATTTTTAGATTTCTTTTAAAATATTATTAGACATACTGTGAAAATTCCCTTGCTCTTTTAAACATCATTTGGGAAATATTTAAAAAAGAAAAATTTTAAAGATGGTTTAATTCTGATGACAACTGTGTATATATATATATATATATATATATATATATATATATATATATATATATATATATATATATATATATATATATATATATATATATATACAGTCATGCCCGAGATTAATTAATTAAAAGTTACTTAAAGAAATATTTTTACTTTAAATAATTTTTACTTTAAAAAAAGATTTGTCCACAATTATGCCTCTTGTACTTTGCCTTATTGTCTTTTGGAAGAAGCCTATGTCATTTCTGGTCAAAAAAAAGAAAAAAGAAACTATTAATTATAGGAATAAAAAACAACAACAATTCTTTGATGTACAAAAAAAAAAAAAACCTTCTTCTTCAACAGATTGAATAACTGGACTAACCAGGGAATCAATCTCATTGAATCAAAGGTTGTTATTCTGAAATGCCTGAGTCAAAGTCTGTCATCAAAATGATTACTACATTACTTCATATAATTGTCCTCCCAAAAATCAATCTTCTTAATCAAGATAACATAAATATTGCATGTGCTGTGCTTGCTCTGCAGTGCAACGTATTCATGAAAGGAAAAAAGAGCTACAGTGGTTGAACACATAGACATGCATGGGGTGAAAATTGGGCATTATTCACAAAATATTTATGCAATAATCCAGGTTTTTTTTATGTTAGGGTTAATTCGCAACTTTGAATAGATGTCATAGCTTACTGTATGTCCAACTGTGAATTCTCTTTCCCCAAAGTAAAATTTTTATAATTAGCTTTCTGATACATTATGATCATACCATATTAAATGTTCTGGAATTCAATACTATTAAATACCATACCTGTACCATAAAATACATCAGTTTTGGTGTTTACTGTAAATATTTTTATCATTTAAAAAAATACGGTTCACATTCAAATTCGGAGATTCAGCTATTTTATTTTATATACAGTATGTAGTAAAAAAGACATTTGTATAAAGGTTGATGCAATAGTTTTATTTGGATTGTTGGTCAATGCGATTTAATATAACTGAAAGGTTAATATTGTAAGACTAAATCGCCAGTAAAATTGAGAGCAAAAATATTTATTTGGCCTCTGCATGCAAAAAGTAGTAATATAAATATAAATGTGAGAGTTTTAGTTAAGATGTAAGTACTTTTAAAGTATTTAATGATTTAAATTAATGTTTAATTTGTACATTTAATTTTATTTTGGTTATCTATTAGCTAACATGCAACTGTAGGTTTATTAACCAATGCTAATTACACTAAATTATGGAATATATTATGAAACTGAATACTTTAATTGATTCTGAGTAATGAATCTTATTGTGAAGTGTTAACATTTTTCCTAAATGAAACATACGAATAACAATTTTATAGATTTCTTATTATTTATAATTTCTGATAAAAAGTCTTGATGTTAAACCATAAATATATACATCTAAAAATTCAATTAATCAAAATTCATATTTAAAAATTAATTAAATATGGGAAAAATAATTTGATGTACTTTGTAAGTAATGTATTTTGAAATAACAAAAAAAAATCTTAGTTTTTTACAAACCATCATTATACAATAACTTGCCTAATTACCCTGACCTGCCTAGCTAACCTAATTAACCTAGTTAAGCCTTTAAATGTCACTTTAAGCTGTATAGAAGTGCCTTGAAAAATATCAAGCAAAATTATGTACTGTCATCATGGCAAAGATAAAATAAATCAGTTATTAGAAATGAGTTATTAAAACTATTATGATTTAAAATGTGCTGCAAAAAATCTTCTCTCCGTTAAACAGAAATTGGGGAAAAAATAATAAACACGGGGGCTAATAATTCAGGGGGTTTAATAATTCTGACTTCAACTGTAGACATAATATGATACATATCTGAAAACTATGATGTAAAAAGATACTATTTGTGCAATCATTAACGCACTTCTAAAAAGTGAATTAGCTCTATAATAATAGAATTGAGCTGATAAATAAACTACATTGCTGATGCGTGGTGGTTGTGTGCTGTGCATTAGTGTAATATGAGTGTGTAACATGAGGTAATTTACAGCATAATTAGACCTTTTTATACGGCTGCCATATTGTCAACATGGCTTGTTAAATCACCTCTCCACTCCTCTGCCACTCCCCTGCTCTTCTGTCATTCGCTTACCCTTCTTCTTTTTCTTTTTCATTTGTTCTAATTCCAGGGCTGGCCAGGTCTTGCCTGGATTTGAGCAGTGCTGGGTTTCAAAGGGGTAAGTGACACCTTACCTGTAATTTCATGGTTTCACTCCACCTGCCTTTGAAGTCTCAGACTGGAGATGCGTGTGTGTGTGCCTTTTAAAAGGTTGCTGAAGAAAGAGTTTTAACACTTTAGAAATGGGATTTTGCTAAATTATTTTTCAAAGATCTATATACAGATACATTTCAACCAGTGGATTTTATAGCAGAAATCACAGAACGCTCATTACACCAGTCTGAGTGATGTTCATACGTCTAAGCATTCGCTTTGTTTGCTTGAACCCAAAATGGTTTCCCTTCTTTTCTTTCAAGATTGAAGGTTCGCTCTCTCACAATGTCTTCTACACGCCACAGCAAGTTCCAAACTCATCAAAGTGTAAAGTGTGAATGTGTTTTCAGCCCTTTGATACTTTTGCCAATCCAGGAGAATAACAGAGCAAACACAGCAGTAACACCCCTGCCGTCAGTGTATCAGACGGATTGTAAGTGTATAGAAATGAGGGACAGCACTGAGGTTTGCAGTGAAGAACAGCCTCTTGCTAATATCATTTGTGTTTACCATCGTCTTCTGTCAGCCTGCGTACTGTATTGTGTGTGTGTGTTTGCAGCAATGTTTGTTCAATGATAGGCTGTTCTTCTTCGAGTGTTGATGGACAAATGATGCAGTTTTTTGTTATGAATCTCTTTAGGAAACGCTGCTCTCTAATCATCAACTCATTCACATAGTGTTCACCATACGCCATGACATATGGGGCTTTACATTACAGTGCAGTGAGCAGCTACGTTTACTATAACATTCCTTAGCATACGCTACCTGACAAAAGTCTTGTTGCCCTATTCAAGTTTTAGGAACAACAAATAATAACTTGACTTTTAGTTGATCATTTGGTATCAGAAGTGGCAAAGGCCTCTAGATTACGCTTATTTTACCAAAATAAAACATGATCAGGCCTTGATTTTTAATTATTTAATTAGGGCAGTAAGGTCTGACTTTGCTTAGAAAAAAGTCTTGTCACTTAACATAAATAATGTACAGTATAGCATATAAAGTCATGGTGCAGCCAAAAAAGAATGACTCCAATGAGCTTGGAGGACTGCGTCCATCCATCTCTGCAATGACTCAAATAGGTTATTAATAAAGTCTTCTGGAATGGCAAAGAGAGGCGTTCTAGCAGGACTCGCAGAGTTCATCAAGATTCTTTGGATTCATCTTCAATGCCTCCTCCTTCATCTTACCACAGACATGCTCAATAATTTTCATGTCCTGTAACTGGGCTGACCAATCCTGGAGCTTTCTTTGCTTTCAGGAACTTTGATGTGGAGGCTGAAGTATGAAAAGTATTCAAAACGCTATCCTGTTAAAGAATTTGCCCTCTCCTGTGGTTTGTAATGTAATGGGCAGCACAAATATTTTGATACCTCATGTTGTTGATGTTGCCATCCACTCTGCTGATCTCTCGCACACCCCCATACTGAATATAACCCCAAACCATGATTTTTACTTCACCAAACTTGACTGATTTTTGAGAGAATCTTGTGACCAAGTGGGCTTCAATAGGTCTTTCTGCAGTACTTGTAAATCATATCTTAACTTTAGCCAAGTGCACACCGTGTGATTTTTAATAGTAATTTTTCTTACTGACAGTTGCTTGACAGACTAGACAAATTTAGTATACAACAAGAAGTATACATACTTAGGGTGAAACGGTAACCAAAAGTCATGGTTAGGTACATACCTTGGTTTTGGGGTGACCGTTTGATATGGGTTTGGTACAACATGAATGAGGAACAAATCTTCAGTGCTTGTTTGTTTTTTTAAAAGGCTGAGGTGTTTTGTCACAATCAGCTACAGAAGTGAAAAACAAAATAATTAAAAACAAAACTTTATAATTCTGTGGTTAAGTCTGACCCTCTGCTGAAAGAGCATAAAAACATTTAATTCTAAAATATAATTGTGCGTTAAATTAAAGATTCAGTAGGTTTCTACATTTCTTTTAGTGAAAATGCTAGCACAGAAGGTCTATCCATCTTATTTTAAAGCAGCAGCGGGTGCAACTCATGTTCAATCAATACTCTTGTGTGTGTGTATAGAGAAGGCACCACAGACTGGCCTACAGTATTTGCACACTCGGTGGGACAGAGTCTTACTGTCTATTTTCATTATTTTTCTATGTAAAAATAACTTGATGGACGAGCGTGATCATTACACACACGTCTTTTGCAGTACCTTCTTGCACATGGGAGACGGTTCTGTGATGCTGTGTTGTTAAAAGAATTTTAACTTTTACATATAGCATTGGAAGCTTCTGTTTACATTAGCAAGTTCACATAATAATTATTTTGTTTGACTGGTGGAGGCGCTTTTTGGGTGAATGACCTCTAAGTTGTTGCACTGCTGTGGTCTTTTTTTTTTCGGACTCTCAACTCAACTCTGGCAAAGTCCCTTTAAGGAACTTTTACTCTTCTCAGCGGCCCTCTTTGAAATGCCTCTCCGGCAGTATGCTCCGGCAGTATGCATTCTGTATGAATGGGGAAACATCAAACTCCAGAATTACTTGCCAAGTTTACGATTAAATTTTTTATCAGTGATCAAAAATACAATTAAACAACAGCTGTGTCTTTAGTTTCATTTCTAAGGTTTCTAATCACACAAAACCAGCAAAAAACTCATGGCTGGTCCGAGCCCCGCCCCCAGATATTCATCCGTCTACAGTGATCGCTGATTGGCTCCTGTACCAGAAGGTAGAGGTTTGCAAGGTTTGCCATGTTGACCGTTAGACTTTTCCCCATTCAAAACTATGTGAGTGACATGTCTTGTATATTCTATAGTCTTTGTGTCAGGGTTCTGCCACTCTGGTCTTGTAAATTCTTGTTTTGGTGGCAGAGTCCGGACACTAGCTCTGTTTTGTCTTGTCCTGAAGTGCTCGGCTCGAGTTTTCTTGGGTCGGGCACTTGTTTTGTCATTGTCTGGGTGCGCGTCATCAAAGGTGCGCGCGGACCGTGCGCGCTCCCGCTTGACGCGGGCGCGCGGGGTCTGCGCGTCCTTGGGACGCGCGCTCTTGTACTCGTGTTTGTTTTGTTTCGTCAGCATCGCGCTGTTTCATTCTCAGCGTCTCCGTCTTGTTGGTTTCGGTTTGGTTGGCGCTGAGATGAGACATGCGCGTTGCATTTATGTGAGCGCACGGTGAGGTGTTCACTTATCGTGTGCTCGTGTCTTGCGTCTGTTGTCAAAGCACGTGGCTCTGTGTTTACATGGGTCGTGTGCTTTTGTTGTGTGCTTTGTGTCTTGTCATACGAACACGCGGTTAATGAGTTCTCTCATTGGCTGCGTGTTCTAGTCTTGTTTAATGTGAGCACCTGGCTTGTGTTGTCTCCTTGTGTCAGGTGCTCTCCCGTCTATTGTCTAGTCCCACCCTCCTTGTTAACCCATTATTAGTTAATTATGTTCATCTGTTTGTGTATTAATTCACTCCTGCTTATATTCTCCTCATGTCTGCTGTCCTGGGCCAGTTCGTCATTGTATGATTGTCTCATCGTGGTACCTTGTCGTGTCTGTTCACCTCCTGATCCCTGCCAGCCTGCCCAGTCTAGTTTGGTTTGTTTGTTTATTTGTTTTGTTAATGTTTTCCCCCTCGGGGTAGTTTGTTTTGCCTTTTATTTTTAATTTATTATTAATAAAACCTATTATTTCTGCACTTGAGTCCTCGCTCCCTTTTTCCTCTACACCGATCGTGACAGTACGAACTGGCCAACAGAGGACTCAGCAGAAAAATGGGTATCTTCCTATTCCCATCTCCCAGTTCACGTCCCTCTGCATGCCAGCAGAAGGAGCGTTTGGGCAAACTCCTCTGTCTTCGTCAAGGGGAATCTTCAGTCAAGGAGTTTGTCTACCAGTTTGTCTATGCTGCAGAGGGGCTTGAGTTTACCACCACAGCACTGAAGGAGGCTTTCAATGCTGGACTCAACAGCCCCCTTCAGGCCTGGGAGATGGGGATGCTGGGGATACTGTCATTCTGGCAGTTTGTGAGCTACTTGTACCACAGCCAGGGGAACGGTGGCCTGCCTCCACTTGGTCCACCGCTTCCACCCTTCCACTCACAGACTGCCAAATCCCCAGTCCTCCGATGACCCACCAGCGGAGACGGAGGAGGAAGAACGGGTCAGCCTTGCCTGTCACCCACCTAGAGGTGACTGAACCTGCTGCAGCCCACCCAGCTACAACCCTGGCTGCAACATCACCCTCCGAGGCACCCGCAACAGACACTGCTCCACTTCAAGAGGTAGTGGAGTGCCTAGCAGTGCCTGAAGAGGTGGCTAGCTTCCTGCCACCTAAACCAAGGAAGCGTAGGAGGAGAAAGGGCTCCTCCATGTCGGCTCCAGCCCCAGAGCGCCCGCCAGTGTCGGCTCCAGCCCCAGAGCGCCCGCCAGTGTCGGCTCCAGCCCCAGAGCGCCCGCCAGTGTCGGCTCCAGCCCCAGAGCGCCCGCCAGTGTCGGCTCCAGCCCCAGAGCGCCCGCCAGTGTCGGCTCCAGCCCCAGAGCGCCCGCCAGTGTCGGCTCCAGCCCCAGAGCGCCCGCCAGTGTCGGCTCCAGCCCCAGAGCGCCCGCCAGTGTCGGCTCCAGCCCCAGAGCGCCCGCCAGTGTCGGCTCCAGCCCCAGAGCGCCCGCCAGTGTCGGCTCCAGCCCCAGAGCGCCCGCCAGTGTCGGCTCCAGCCCCAGAGCGCCCGCCAGTGTCGGCTCCAGCCCCAGAGCGCCCGCCAGTGTCGGCTCCAGCCCCGGTCATTGCCTTACCGGCACCACCCAGACGTCTTGCCCTGCCGGACCCAGCCCGGTTCCTAGCCCTGCCGGCACCACCCAGACGTCTAGCCCTGCCGGCTCCTGCCCGGCTCCCTGCCCAGCCGGCTCCCCACAGGCCTCCAGTCCAGCCGGCTCCAGCCCTGCCGGCTCCCCTCAGGCCTCTAGCCCAGCCGGCTCCCCTCAGGCCTCCAGCCCTGCCGGCTCCCCATAGGCCTCCTGTCCAGCCGGCGCCCTGCAGGCCTTCAGTCAAGCCGCCCTCAGCTTTGGTGGCTCCCCTCAGGCCTCCTGTCCAGCCGGCGCCCTTCAGGCCTTCAGTCAAGCCGCCTCCAGCCCTGCCGGCCCCCCACAGGCCTCCAGCCCTGCCTGTTCCCATCAGGCAGCTTGCGTTGTCTCCCCTGACAGACTGTCCCTGGGTCGTCCCTCCTGCTCCTCCCTGGTATTCCCCTCTACCACCCTGGACGGACCCTCCGGCTCAGCCCTGGTTTCCTGCCGGGGCTATTGACCCATTAAACCCGCCCTGGACTGTCCCTCTGGTCCCGCCCTGGACTGTACCTCCTGTCCCTCCCTGGTCTTGCCCTCCCATCCCTCCCTTGTTCGTTTTGTTGGGTCTGGCTTGGCTCCCCTCCCTCCCCCCCTCTATGTTGTCTTGCCTGTTCACTTCCCTGTCTTGTGTTTGTTGATGTTGTCTTGTGGTGTTTCTTGTTTGTCTTGTACCTTGTTGGATGTTCCCTTTAGGGACGCCAGGTGGCGTCCCTTTTGGGGGGGGCTAGTGTCAGGGTTCTGCCACTCTGGTCTTGTAAATTCTTGTTTTGGTGGCAGAGTCCGGACACTAGCTCTGTTTTGTCTTGTCCTGAAGTGCTCGGCTCGAGTTTTCTTGGGTCGGGCACTTGTTTTGTCATTGTCTGGGTGCGCGTCATCAAAGGTGCGCGCGGACCGTGCGCGCTCCCGCTTGACGCGGGTGCGCGGGGTCTGCGCGTCCTTGGGACGCGCGCTCTTGTACTCGTGTTTTTGTTTCGTCAGCATTGCGCTGTTTCATTCTCAGCGTCTCCGTCTTGTTGGTTTCGGTTTTGGTTGGCGCTGAGATGAGACATGCGCGTTGCATTTATGTGAGCGCACGGTGAGGTGTTCACTTATCGTGTGCTCGTGTCTTGCGTCTGTTGTCAAAGCACGTGGCTCTGTGTTTACATGGGTCGCGTGCTTTTGTGTGCTTTGTGTCTTGTCATACGAACACACGGTTAATGAGTTCTCTCATTGGCTGCGTGGTCTAGTCTTGTTTAATGTGAGCACCTGGCTTGTGTTGTCTCCTTGTGTCAGGTGCTCTCCCGTCTATTGTCTAGTCCCACCCTCCTTGTTAACCCATTATTAGTTAATTATGTTCATCTGTTTGTGTATTAATTCACTCCTGCTTATATTCTCCTCATGTCTGCTGTCCTGGGCCAGTTCGTCATTGTATGATTGTCTCATCGTGGTACCTTGTCGTGTCTGTTCACCTCCTGATCCCTGCCAGCCTGCCCAGTCTAGTTTGGTTTGTTTGTTTATTTGTTTTGTTAATGTTTTCCCCCTCGGGGTAGTTTGTTTTGCCTTTTATTTTTAATTTATTATTAATAAAACCTATTATTTCTGCACTTGAGTCCTCGCTCCCTTTTTCCTCTACACCGATCGTGACACTTTGACTCTGGTGACTGCCACATCTTGATTTTATCGTTGGATTACATACACCAAATGGTTTAGGAAGAACACACAGATCATCACAACCCCCCCCCCCCCCCCCCCCCCCCCCCAAAAAAAAAATGAAATTGAAATTATATTACAGTGGTTGTTTTTAAATGTACCCTTATTCATCAGTCTGAATGAATTCGGTCTCATAGTAATCTATTTATGTGCACTAAAATCATTGCATTCCACTTCAATATATTTGATTACGTATGTGTATTATACACTTACCGGCTACTTTATTAGGTACACCTGTCCAACTGCTTGTTAATGCAAATTTCTAATCAGCCAATCACATGGCAGCAACTCAATGCATTTAGGCATGTAGACTTGGTCAAGACAGAAGAATGGTCCGAAAAGGAGAAAATATCCAGTGAGCGGCAGTTCTGTGTGCCTTGTTGATGCCAGAGGTCACAGGAGAATGGAGACTGGTTGAAGTTGACAGAAAGGCAACAGTAACTCTAAATAAACACTCATTACAACCGATGTATGCAGAAGAGCATCTCTGAATGCACAACACGTTCAACCTTGAGGTGGATGGGCTACAGCAGCAAAAGACCACACAACAATATGAAAGCATGGATCCATCCTGCCTTGTATCAACAGTTCAGGCTTGTAGTAGTGGTGTAATAGTATGGGGGTTATTTTCTTGGCACACTTTGGGCCCATTAGTACCAATTGAGCACTGTCAACACCACAGCCTACCTGAGTATTGTTGCTGACCATGTCCATCCCTTTATAACCACAGTGTATCCATCTTCAGATGGCTACTTCCAGCAGGATAACAGGCCATGTCATAAAGCTCGAATCATCTCAGACTGGTTTCTTGAACATGACAATGAGTTCACTATACTCAAATGGCCTTCAAAGTCACCAGATTTCAATCCAACAGAGCACCTTTGGGATGTGATGGAACGGGAGATTTGCATCACGGATGTGCAACCGACAAATCTGCTGCAACTGCTTGATGCTATCATGTCAATATGGACAAAAATCTCTGAGGAATATTTCCAGTACCTTGTAGGCAATTCTGAAGGCAAAAGGAGGCCCTACCTGGTACTAGAAAGGTGTACCTAATAGAGTGGCCGGTGAGTGTACAGGTATATTGTGAACAAGAGTCCGGTGCAGACCCATTGTAGCTACAATTCTATTACACTTCAAATTGTGAAAATTGAAATTACAACAAATGGAAATGCGTTAATTTCACTTATTATATATTGAAAAAACATGTTGGGGTTTACAAGCAATTTGAAAATGCAATATTTCACAAAACTGCAAGGTTTTACTCTCTCGCATTTACAGGTCATATGATAAAAAATAATGAAATTATCATTGATTAAAGATGACAGTATATTTGTGCACTGAAGATAAGATGTACAGTTGATCTTTCTTAAATAAGTCAAAATATAGCATTTAACAAGTTCAGAATCCACATGTGCTCTGACAATGAATACTTACTGAAAACATTTGTTTTAGCTGAGAGCGGGGCACTAAGTAACAATTTTTGGTTTGGCCAAATAATGAACAATGTAATAAAGTTAGACAAACCATATTTTTTTACCAACAACACACAAACCTCTCCTGCAAATGAGCACTGAAAGTATGATCGCCGGACCTATGGTTTCTGTGCAGTATTGCCAAAAGTACCAGGAGTAAAAATTTTACTATTTACCCCACCTGCGGGGCAAGTTGTAACAGACAGAGGGTTAGTTGTAACACATGCTTATAAAGTCAGATTTTACACAATTAATTTAAATTCAGTTTACTAAAATAGTATATTCCTCAGAACTTCACTCAGTTTTTGGTTCTACAGTACATTTTGGTTCTACAGTACACAGAAGAGCATATGTTTATTTATTTATTTATTTATTTATTAGCAATAAAATGTATTTTTTTCCAATAAAATATTTTCTATTAAAAAAAAAACATTTATAAAAAAAATTCTCAACATTACTCAAAATTAAAAAATTATTTTGTTTGTTTAAATGGTGTGTGGCTTGTTTGTTACACCCTGTTACAACTAACCCCGCTGTATCGTGTTTTCCCCAATACTGGCTATCAGTCACAGTGTGTGTTTTACATCTTTTAAAATGGTTCCATCATTTAGCCTAGAAGACTGTGATCACAACAAAATAAGATTTTACTAAAATACTTTCATAGATATTTTTAAAATAAAAAAATATACACTGTAATAAAAAAATACTATTATGCTGCAAAAATGGTTTCTCATGTGTTTTTCATCCACATTTCGCTGAACTTTTTCAATAATTAGCAGGAAGACATCTGCCGACATTGTGGTGAAAACCTCAAAAGCATGCCATGGTTAACGCTGAGCAAATAACTTATAACTTAAAACCACGTGTTACTTTGTTTCTCGTGCTTCCCTAGCTACTGGAAAGGTTACATTATACCATAAGTAGCTGATCTAAAGTACTATCAAGTTACTGAAAAAAGTAGCTAGTTTAGCTACTCACAACTGTGTGGCAGTGGTTAATGGAAATGCTGTCATTCCACAAAAGTTTATCAACACTTAGATAATATTGTTAAAAATTTGCACAAATTTGTAATGGAAAAAAACACACACTATCAACTGTAGTCATTTCAATCATTAGTAGACAAAGCAATAGGCAGACTTGTCTTCTGACAATATATTAGGATATCCGCTATAACACCAAAGCCTAAACATTTGTGTAAACAATCACTTCAATGTTTGCTTGAATTACAGCTAAAAGCTGTCTAAAGTTGCACGAAATTTAGCAAGATAACATACTGCACTTGCAATAATAGATTTAAAGGCTAAAGATAAAATGCACCTGTGAGGCCAATGAATAATGTTCATTTGATGATATGGTCACATGTAACAAGAAAGAGTTTCCACCGAGTTTCCAGTAAGTTGTGTGTGAGTGTGTTTGGGCTCTGCTTCAAGTTTTTGACAGGAATATCAGTCGATTTGTGCAGTGGGTTTGACCCTTCCCTCCCTCTGATTTTCTAAAACTAACAGAGCGACGCCATTGACCCAGCCATGCACTTGAACCCCCTGCCTGCCCTCCATTGCTCAAACTCTCACAGATTAAGGATCTTTAGAAACCACATTCATTTACAACAACTGCCAAAGACCGAGCCCCATTCTTTTCCCAGTAAATGAGTGTAATGCACTTCCTTTTCAACTGTTAACTTGTTGCAACTGCACGGTGTAATTTCAGCAGAAGCTCTCCGACAGGAAGTTTGCCTCTTCCACGACACTGACTCCAATCCCTGAAACGATAACTGTCAACATATCCCAGTGTGTGCGAGCTGGTGTCATGGCGGCTGAGAGTGTTTACCCATAACAAAAAGCTGTGAGTTTGATGCATTAATACTACGGACCTGTCTAAACTGTAAACAACTCTCCAGTACCCACCTCTCTTGTTTTCTCACAGCGTCGCACATTCACATCTCTTTCTCTCGCTCTTTGTCTCACTCCTGGGTCAGATTAAACAATAATAACACAGTACAGTGCCAATACATAGCACCCCCTTTTTAGAGATAAACCACCAACAACTGTGGAGTTAGTTAACAGTGCAATCTCTTCCATTCATTCATTCATTCATGAATCCGGGGTCGCCACAGCGGAATGAACCGCCAACTTATCCAGCACATGTTTTACGCAGCGGATGCCCTTCCAGCTGCAGCCTATCTCTGGGAAAAATTCATACACACTCATACACTACGGACAATTTAGCCTACCCAATTCACATGTACTGCATGTCTTTGGACTATGGGGGAAACCGGAGCACCTGGAGGAAACCCACGCGAACGCAGGAAGAACATGCAAAATCCACACAGAAACGCCAGTTGACCCAGCCGAGGCTCGAACCAGCGACCTTCTTGCTGTGAGGCGACAGCACTACCTACTGCGCCACTGCAATCTCTTCCACTTTAATTTAAAAATATATAAACTCTATTATCTTTACATCCATTCACAGATAATTCATATTTCAACTGAAAATTCTCTCTGCCTTTTTAGCTTGATGTGTCCCATTTTAGTCTGGGAAAAGGGTGAGTGGGAGTATATGGAAGACTGGGTACGTCTACTGTAGATTGAGCTGCTGGGTCATGTCTGGTCATGGGGAAAGAAGGAGCAACCACACTCGAGGGAGCTTTTCTCTCTCCAGATGTTCGTCCCTCCTGCCTGCCTCTGTCTAAAACAATCAGTGTCCTGGATGCCGGCCTATCCGAAGCGTACAGGGTTACCTGGTGGGAGCTGACCTTCAGGAATTCACTAAGCAAAGCCTAAAAAATACAACACCTTTTGGGGAAAAAGGGAAATGTGTAGGAAAATGTTTTATTTGAATAAGTCATGTAAACATTATTTGCACAAAGTCACATTGTAGCTGAAATGAAGTCTCATCACAGGTATACATTACACAGTGTGTAATAGAATATTCGAAAGCAGCATTTCTTTGTAACAGAGACAAGGTAGTATCTTAAAGACCACCTACTCTATGAGGGGAAGTACAGCTGCTTGTTAGCTAATACTGTGGTGTTACAACAAGAAGGACCATGGTTTGAGTCCTAGCAAGGACTTTCTGTGTGGAGTTTGCATGTTCTCCCTGTGTGGGTTTGATCCGGGTACTCAAGGTTTCCTCCCTCAGCCCGAAGGCATGCAGGTTTGATGATTTGAAAATACTAAGTTGTCTCTCCCCTGACTTGTGTATAAAGGCCGGGACACACCAAGTTGACGGTCAGCTGTTGGCCAGCATTTAGCTGTCGGGGAGCTTCTGTCAGGCTAGTTTATTTGGTATGTTCCACACGTCACCTCTTATTGGGTTCATGTTGGAGGGAGTTTGCTCGATTCAGCATGTAGAACTGGTGTTGCCGTCAGTGAAAGAGGGCACTCTGATTGGCTGTTCAGATATGAATCAAAGTATGAGAACAAAAACTGAAGTGAAAAAACTAAGCAAACGATAGAGCAAATGATATGGGTTATCAGATTATTATTATTACATAAACAAAAATCCACAACACAGGCTCATTGTGGATACGTACCCCTGTCTACATTTTTGGAGAGCGCAAATTATGTAGCCAGAGGTACGTTTGGCTATTTCGTCTTTAAAATGAACGCTATGGAGCGGTATGATGCTGCTGATCGCTTCTCTTCCTTTTAGAGGTACAAGCTGATCGCTTCTGTTTGGACAGCTTTTCCAGTGTTACCAGCTTGCCTAGTAGCTTGCAACGTACGTTGGCGGACTTGGGACGCAGAGTAGATTTGACCACGTTGAAGGGGTTTGATTCTGGCAAAGAATGGTTCCAGAAACCAGGGAAAGCAAAAAAATAAAATAAATAAACAAGCAACAGGCTGAAAATGTAGCGAATTCTCGCAGCTGTGATGGCTTTTCATTTTCTAGGTTGCTTTTGAAAACAATAACAGTTGGCTTTAGTGACAGAGGTGGGTCCGTTAGTCAGTTGACAGCAAGCTGGCCTGGTTGACTAAAGTGTATATTGCAAGATTTATGCAAGAAGAGCATGTGCGAGAGAAATTTGAGATTATCAAAAAGCATACACAGCGACCTCTGGAGGATTTGCAAAAACTGTGAGAAGATATACCTCTGGTTACGTATTTCGCTGTTCCTAAAAATTTAGACCTGGGTACGTATCCGCAATGAGTCTGGGTTGCAAAAAGTACTATACAAATTGTACATAAACACTGCTTTGTTAATGGTTTGTATGTGTACCTCGCTAGTTCTTCTTTGCCTCTGTTGAATGATATCCACCTGCAGTATGGATCCATCCTTTTATGCAAGCACATACATTCTCAGCAGTTAAAGACTTACAGTACCAACAAGCATTACTTGGCTATACCAACAAACATAAGAGTCTTTATAGACTTCTTTAGAAATGATGTAGTCGTCTGACATTCATCACATTAAGAGTTTAGAAGTCAGAATCAGACTCAGTGACTATAGGGGCTTTCACACCTATGAAAGTCTTCATATTTCCTAGAACTTTTGGCAGAGGAACCTGCTCTTTGGCATGTCAAACATTCAGAATGTTTTTAGTTCTAAGAATATTAGTTTTTAGTTTAGATAAACATCATTCATTCATTCATCGTTTTCCTTGGCTTAGTGCCTTCATTCTTTCATTTTCCTTTGCCTTAGTCCCTTATTTATCAGGGCCAACTGTTCCAGCATATGTTTTACGTAATGGATGCCCTTTCAGCCCAGTACTGGGAAACACTCATACACTGTCACCTTTACACACACACTCAAACACTATGGCCAATTTTGTTTACCCAATTTACCTATACCATACCGGAGGAATCCCACACAAACACGGGAGAACATGCATTCTTCACACAGAAATGCCAACTGACCCAGGACTCGAACAAGCAATCTTCTTGCTGTGAGGCAACAGGGCTAACCACTCAGCCACCGTGCCGCCCTAGAGGAACAACATTAACTTCTATTTCAGAGCAGGATATATCCCAGCACATTAGAAAATATAGTGACATGTATTCTGATTGGATAGTTTTTTAAAGTGTTACAAGACATACACATTCAGAACGCTAATGTTAGCTGCTCTTACCTGTTGCCTGAGTCTCTTATTAACCTTGATGAGATGCAGCAGTACAACACAAGTTATAATAGGTGATTTTTACTTTTTCAATTCAATTCGTCTTTATTTACATATCACTTTTACCACGTAGATTGTGTCAAAGCAGCTTAACATAGAAGTTCTAGTAAATTGAAACTATGTCAGTCCAGTTTTCAGAGTTAAAGTTTAATTTAGTTCAGTTGAGTGTGGTTTAAATTTCACTGTTGGAAGTCCAAACACTGAAGAGCAAACCCATCAATTTGCAGCTCCACAAGTCCCAATCCAAGCAAGCCAGTGGCGACAATGGCGAGGAACAAAACTTCTCCAATTGACGAAAGTGAAAGAAAAAACCTTGAGAGAAACCAGGCTCAGTTGGGCATGACCATTTTTCCTCTGGCCAAACTTTTTGTGTAGAGCTCCAGTCTAGGCGCCGGAGGCTGGGGAACACTGGATATCCTTCGTGGAGAAGCTGCAGGTGTGAAACTCTCCACTCCTCCATGATCACCACAGCATCTGCTCAAGATACAACCTGGTCCAGGATTATAGAGACCTCTAAAAGTCCTCTATGGTTGGCATCATCTCTTCACATGACTTGGATCACATCATTGGTGCTGCACATTCTCTAGCGGCCTCATGATGCTGTTCATAGTGTATTTGAACAAGAGATATTAAATATCAATATGCTATAAATGAAAATAGCAGTTATATAAACATATGTAAAGCATAGGAGTGTTTCTAACGAAATGTCGGGTATATTAAGAAAGGAGGAGTATGTCCTACAGGTGATTTTAGCTGTTTAATTCACATAACTTATAGTAGATGTCTACATATACACTAAAGTATATGTCTACAATAAAGGTTCAATCATGGCTTCCTCCAGTCGTTTATTAAGATGAATGAAGCAGTTAATGTCACTGTCGGTGGCTAACATTTCTTTAGAGTTTCTACTTATGGTGCCAATGCAAGAAGAAAAAATTGTCTTTTGGAAAATTAATTCTCAAGGAACTGGGCCTAGAGGCTAGTTCCTACAACTGAGTTCATGTAACTACCTGGTGCTAACCCTCATTAATGTAAACTGTTTAAGTATTTTTAAACAGTTGTCTTATTAATGTGCTAATTCTCAGGTGTTCATTGACTCATAAGGCATCATGAATCACATGTGCTGGTATCTGCTGTAGTCCCCAACCCCCCAGGGGCCTCTGCCTTCATGCAGACTGCACTCGTCCCCCAGATGAACCTGTCTGTGAGGGCCAGTGAGGTTGGCAGTGGGCTGGATTAGTGAGCCTGTTGCTCGGCTTGGACGCTGGTCTTCTTAATGAGCTCTTCTCCATGGCTCAAAGATCCCGGCTTGACCAGATGTTCAGCCTGGGGGAGGAAGAAGGGGCGACACTACGCATCGAGAGGAGCGCAGATAACGGCTCTGACCTCAAGTCAAAGGGCCGACAACATACGGGTAGAAACTCCCCTGGAAGTGACACCTGTGACTGATTTGTTAATTGACTTTAAAGGGCAATGCTGGAAAATACGCAGACTTAGGGAGATTGAATGAAGGAAAGAAAGATGTCTGATGCATTTAAGGTGAGAGCAAAGAGGCAGACATGCACTGGCAAGTGTCCCGGGACTCTGACCGCAGACAGACCTCCCACTTTATACACCTGCTGCAGCTCGGCACAACATGTGTCTTTCATTCACACACGCAAACTTGCGCACGCACACAACTCCATTATTATACTACACATACAGGCCTTGTGATTAATATTATGCTGGATTTACCATTTAGCTGTGATACTTTTGTGGCAACATTCTTAAAAATGAAGGCTCAAATAGTGGCATTGTAAAGCATTTTAGGTTTCTCAAAGATCTTTTCAATCATAAGCTATTAAAACAACCATTTATTTTTCTTTATTTTTACTATGTTTTAAGAACCCTATAAGATTAATGAACTATAATTTTTTTAAGGATGAAGGCTTATTTTAATAACATTTTTGCAAAAGATGCTACATGATGTAACTTAATAATATAATAATAATAATAATAATAATAATAATAATAATAATAATAATAATAATAAAAGTAATAATAAATTCATAAAAAATAATATATCTTCTTATCTATACTTTAAGATTTGAAAAAAACTTCACCTTGTTACAAGTAATCTCTTTGCTTTTTCCCAACTTAAAATTTAGGCTTGAACAAATCAGATTTATACAGTAGTTTTTAGTTTTATAAACGTTTTTTTAGCTGTGGCCAATTTTGGAAAACATAATCCTTCTAAATGGTTCTAAACACTATTCACTTATTTTATACTTTGTATTTAGAATTTTCTTATCTTTGGTATTCTACTTTTTTTAAATTGTGTAAATTTGCGTTGTGTAGTGTTGTGTAGTTAAAATTCTTGTCTTTGAAGCTATATTTGGAACATTTTATATAGAATATGAAATGTAAATAAGTTGTCTGATTAAATAAAATTTTTTTAATTTTTTTATTGGAATTGATTCTAAATAAATTTGTTTGTGATTTGAAATGATTCACGCAACTATGTGACAACTGAAATTTAACAACTCTCTATACAATAAAACTCTTATTTGCATGCCTCAATTGCATGTCTGTCTTTACTGTTCATCTAAAGTAGGGGTGCCCAATCTTTTTTATATGAAGGGCTAAAAATCAAGTATCATTGAGAGCTATGGGCTGAATGTAAATATACCAAACTATATTACATTAAGGTCATTTTAATTTTTTTTCATAATAGTATTTTAAAATAAATAGAAAATGTGACTTTAAATCATTTTAACTTATGCAGTATAATTTTTTTAATTTTAACTTATTACAATAAAAACATTAACAATCCCATTTATAACACAGTGGTATTCAATGCTGAATACACTAATCAATCGATCAATTAACATCGCTGATCTAAAGGCTATTTTATTAGATTTTATTATTTGACCAAAATAAAATATGATCATGCCTTAATTTTTAATTATTAACGGACAGTAAGATCTGACTTTGCTTAGACAAAAGTCTTGTCATTTAACAGTAATAATGTACAGTATAGAATATAAAGTTTCAGTGGAAAAATAATTATTATTGTGTATGACTCCCATGAGCTTGGAGGACTGCATCCATTCATCTCTACAATGACTCAATACAGTCTTTATAATGACTTAATAATACAGTCATCTGAAATGGCAAAGAAAGCGTTCTTGCAGGACACCCTGAGTTCATCAAGATTCTTTGGATTCATCTTTAATGCCTCCTCCTTCATCTTCCCTCAGAAATGCTTAATAATGTTCATGTCTGGTGACGGGGCTGGCCAATCTTGGAGCACCTTGACCTTCTTTGCTTTCAGGAACTTTGATGTGGAGGCTGAAGTATGAGAAGGAGTGTTATCCTGTTGAAGAATTTACCTTCTCCTGTGGTTTGTAATGTAATGGGCAGCACAAATGTCTTGATACCTCTGGCTGCTGATGTTGCCATCCACTCTGCAGATCTCTTGCACGCCACATACTGAATGTAACCCCAAACCATGATTTTTCCTTCACCAAACTTGGCTGATTTCTGTGAGAATCTTGGGATGATTGGGATGGAGTTCAACAGGTGATTCCGTGGAAAAATCTATCTTCTACCACTTTTCCAAATGATCAATTAGAAGTCAAGTCATTATTTGTTGCTCTGGGATTAACGACAATATATATCCAATAATAATAAAATAACAGGTAAGCACACAATTAATACGTGGACTCTTAAAGATTTGTCTTTGTAAATCTGCAGATTGTTGTTATTTTATTTTTATTTTTATGTTATTGTAGCGCATTGGTTCAAGAAAAGCACATGATGAATAAAATGTATTATTATTATTATTATTATTATTATTATTACTATGATTATTATTATTATGATTATTATATGGGTAAATATCTTCCAAAAAATATTTCAAATGGATATAAAGTCCCTTTAACTATACAAGTGCACTACAAGGTGATCAGCTTAACAGGCAGTGAAGCGAGAGGACGCGTAAAGTGTTAGAGTTTGTTTTGTTTCTCGGGTTATATGAAGAGAAGCTGTTCCCTCCTCGCACCCCGAGCTGACCTTGCTGTCCCAGGGCAGGAGGTCTTCTGTACAATAGCGGCCCCTGTCCCAGTACTGCACAAAGACCTGTCCGTGTCGATTAGTGTTAGGCGTTAGAGGGTGAGCGCCTAATAGCTTATTACACCCCTGTAGGGAGAGCGGCCTCCGGAGAGCTGCAAATTACAATCCGGCTCCAATTAAAAAATAAAAGCAAGGAACAGAGGGACGGGGACGTGGGGCAGCGACACACATTCCTCTGTATTTCACTTTCACACTCAATCTGTATACTCGTCTAACCTCTCTGCCCTCGCTCCTACTCCAGCACTCAGCTATTTCTGCATGCATGCTATTTCAAAATAATCAGTTCTTAATATATAGAGAGATGTTTCTTACTGTTTTGATCTATGAAAATCACTTTTATTAATGTGTTAAGGTTGATTGAATCATATAAAAATAAACAGTTCATTTACAGTTTAAGATAGATGCAATACTTAAATATTTGTTTTCATCTTTTATGAAGCTGGTGCCTTTGATTTAAAAAAATTAAACATAAAATTGTCACTATTACCGTATTTTCAACTTTTAAACGATTGACTTGAAGTTAACATTATTGATCTGTAAACTATGTTTTATCCTAACAGTTAAATTCATAGTTCACCCCAAAAATGTTGGTCATCATTTACTCGTTTTATATAAAAGAAAGATATGGAAACTGGTAAATAATGACAACTACTATGTGAATGTATGTCAATGGTTACCACCATTATTTAAAATATCTTATTATCTTAATATCTTTTATATGTATAAAAAAGATTTGGACCAAGTCAAGGGTGATTAAATCATGACAGAATTTTCGTTTTTGGGTGAAGTATCCCTTTAAAATTAAATCATTTATCATCCATTGTGACTTTGAGGCCTTATACAGCTGCAGCTTTATAACTCATATTGTGTTTTATATCTCCCAGTTTTGAATATCTGAAAATCTGACTATTTATTTCATTAGTTATATTATATGTTAATATACACTATAAAAAAATCCATAAATTAACAGTTTCCATATTTTGTGATTCATGTTTTTTTATTATTATTTATACTTTTGAATTGAATGAGACCTTGATCTGTCTTCTGACAACTTTTAGCCTTAAAAAGTTGCTTTTATAAACGTTTTGAATAGTTTAAATTGATATATTGTCTGGGTTGGTTGTTGTATTTCACACTGCAAAAACCTTGTAGTAATCTGCCAGTACATTTTCTGTTATTTTACAGATTAATTTATTTATATATTATTTTTATACATTAAATACATACTAAAATGTCAATAAAAGCCACTTTGTTAAACTGTAGAGTTTTCAATTTCAGTTTTCAACATCAAAAGTAGACTGAGCAGAGATCAAGGTTCCATTATGAAATTCAAGGCAATTGCTCATTTTAGATGAAAATGTCAGATGGTACTTTAATTCATAATTGTACTTTGGGCTGCATGGTCAAGTGTAAAACAGCATAAAGGAGATCACATAATGCCCATTTGCCCCCCTGGGCTATAGATTTTTCGCCCCGCTGCAACACAGCAACAAGTGCCCTCCTCCTCCTCCTCTGGATAGATTGATGCAGGTGTGGGATCTGCTTTGTTGATCATAATCCTCTGTTCGGAAGAGCTTCTGAGTGTGTCTGGCTCCACCCACTGACCCCCACCCTTAGCTAGAGTGCTGACCGTTTCCTGGCCAAACTCATATGATCTGACAGGCGTAAAAATAATGATGGACAACCTTAAGCACTGCTGACCCGCCCCGACTCGCCCCTCAGCTCGCCTGCTCCACATGTGAGGTAACGCAACCACTTAACTGAGGCCCCGTAGATACACACACCTAAGGCACACACACACACACTGCTACCCACTGAGTGCGGTTTTCCCTTTTCTTGTCTATCAGGAGGGGGCCCTTTTACACTTAAACTTCAAAATACACACTCTGAAAACTATAAAAACAGCTCAGTTGTGAGCAAATCTCCTTTGTGATGCTGTTTACCATGAGGATATGGACACTGGTGAGAGTTCATCTCTAAAATGACACACGATTGTTTCAGCTAGATAGATTTTTTTCAGCTCCAGTCGTAAATTATGTCCTTCAACATTTCCTTTTGTTTCATTTCTCAATTTGTCATGTATGTAATAAAAATGTCATACAGTTATACAAGAACTTCATTCATTCATTTTGAGGCAACAGCACTACCTACTGCGCCACTGCATCGCCCTATACAGGAACTTATGTCTCGTAATTACACAAGGAAATGAAACTTTTTTTGTATTGTCAGAAATGTTGATAATTAAAAAAAAAAATTGAATATACAAAAAGTACTCAAATTGAGATCATACAAATACAAAGAAAATGAAACAATAACAGTCAATAAATGAAGGAAGTAACATATATATATATATATATATATATATATATATATATATATATATATATATATATATATATATATATATATATATATATATATATATATATATATAAAGAGAAAAAAAATCAGATAGAAAGAAACCAGTCAGTGATAAGGAGTGACAACAATGCTAGTGATATAATGTTAGTATTAATGACTTTAAACAAGCAAGAAACGACAACAGTAATAATCATTAACAACAACCACTACAATAATAATAATAATAATATTAATAACAATAATAAATCGTAAGTACTACACCAACTACTACTGCTACTACAGAGAGTTTCTAATGTTACAACTACTATACTGCTACTACAGCCACAACCACGACTACTACAATGTCTACTACTATTGATACTATTACGACTACTACCACTGATGCTACTACTACATCTACTACTACAACTGATACTACTACAGTAATAACTGCTACTACAACATCTACATCAACAATATCTACTACTTCTGATACTACTACACCGACAACGACTACTACTACTACTACTACTACTACACATCTACTACTTCTGATACCACTATACCAACGACATCTACTACTACAGTAGAAATACTTGTAATAATAGTGAAAAAAAGAAGAAATGTGTGTGATCAATATTATTAACCCCCTTAAGCAATATTTTTTTTGATTGTCTGCAGAAAAAACTACTGTTACACAATGACTTGCCTAAATACCTTAATTAAGCCTTTGAATGTCACTTTAAGCTGAAATTATTATAAATTATTATGTACTGTCATCATAGCAATGATAAAATAAATCAGTTATTAGAAATTAGTTATTAAAACTATTATGTTTAGAAATGTGTTGAAAAAATAAACTCTCCATTAAACAGAAATTTGGGGGAAAATATAAAGTATATATTTATACAGTTATTTTCCTCCCTGTAAACAAGAAAAGGGATATAAATTCAATAGAATAAAAATATGAAATAAACTGTGTTTTAAGCATCTTCACTGTAAGAAAAAATATTGCATGCTGTCACTTTAAGAGCAGTACGGTTCTGATTTATAGTTTCACATTCACATGTCATCTGATTCTCAGCTTGTATGTTTATTACACAAATGAGGCTTCATATGAATAATCACTAAACATCGCGTTTTGACACAAAAGTGCATGTATTTGACCATTAAAGCGCTCACATTAAGATGACTTCAGATGTGTGTGCTCTGCTCATCTCTGAGGCTGAGCGCTCACATACACAACAGCATGCGATCTCTTTCGCGCCTTTAAAAACATGAATGATTTCAATGTACATCAATGAATGATGCGCAACCCGTGCTGCAAAAGTTACATTACAGTACATGCTTTTAGTAATATTCACGTGAATCTGAGGTTTTTCACAGCAACAAATGTGTACAACTGGAAAGGGGGTGGTATATGATGCAATAATCGTTTTATCTTGATTAATGTTTTTTCATAATCGTTAAAAGCCAAAATCGAAAACGAAATTGAATTTTTTTTTATTAATTACACAGCTCTGAATTGTAGTGTTCTCTGCTTGTTGCTGTATATGGGAGGAGTAATACACAAGGGTAAAGGGTGAAGAGGCTGTATGAGTGCTCTCACATTGTGACTTTTTATCCTTCGGGGTAACCTTACAGTATCTTCTAGTTGAAGCCTTATTTTGATATTGTCACTTTTTTTCGTGCTTTCTGACTATATATCTTCATCTCTGAAATGACACATGATGTACTGTTGCTATTTATTTATCAGAATCGTAACAGTGTAAATCAATCGTAAATCACGTTCACCGGGGCAGCATGGTGCCTCAGTGTTTAGCACTGTTCCCTCACAGTAAGAAGGTCGCTGGTTCGAGTCCTGGCTGGGTCAGGTGGCATTTCTGTGTAGAGTTTACATGTTCTCCCTGTGTTTGCGTGGGTTTCATCCGGGTGCTCCGATTTTATTCCACAATCTAAAGAAAAACACTCTAAATTAATTGGATAAACTAAATTGGCCATAGTGTGTGTGTGTGATTAAGAGAGTGTATGAGTGTTTCCCAGTACTGGTTTGCGGCTGGAAGGGCATCCACTGTGTAAAACATATTCCGGAATAGTTGGCGGTTCATTCTGCTGTGGTGACCCCTGATAAATAAGGGAGTAAGCCGAAGGAAAATGACTGAATGATGTTCAGCATTGCTGTTTGTTTAATTTTTCAATTTGAGCTATGTCATAAAAGTGTTGTAAAAGCTTTATAACATTATTTCTTTCAGTTTGAACTCATGTCTTTTAATTTTACTGTTATTTTTCAAATTGTGACTTTTTATCCATTAGTGTAACTTGAGGTATTGTATTGTATATCTTTTATTTGAGTTAGCAACTTTGAATTTTTGTTTCTTCATCTTCAACTTCATCTTCATCTGTTGTTATGTCTTTATCTCTGAAAATGGCACAGGATGTGCTACTGTTATATAAATATATAATATATATTTTAAATGAAAATCATAAGTTAAATATAAATCATAACTGATGTTCACCAACATCTCTATTTAAACTCTTCGTTTGAGATATTCAATGTTATAAATAGTAAACGTTTTAGAACTTATAACTTTTATTTCTGTTTGTTTTTGTTTTATTTCACATTTTATCTTGCAGTCTGACTATATATCTTATAATGTTATTTTCATCATCCATTGTATTATTTTACCTCTGACATTTGTTTGAGATATTTAGCATCATAATAATTTTTTTTGCTTAAAATGCAGCTTCAGTGACCCCAGTTACCTGGTTCTGCACCTGAATTTTGAGTGTGTTTTGGTGGAAGCATGAGAAAAGCTGATAGTGTGTGAAGGTTTGTCTCAGATCCAGACAGTGTGTGTTAGAGGAGAGCTGAGGTGGGCTGTTTCTCTCAGCTTAGCACTAGGAAAGCGATGTAATACTTTAATTACAGTCCTTAATCATTCACTCTAAAGCCCTCATATTTCTCACCTCCCAGACGTGTAGCAGCTCGTTTACAGTAGACTAGAGAAACACTGCAACTCAGCATACACACACACACACACACACACACACACACACACACACACACACACACACACACACACACACACACACACACACACACACTTATACATGTATCTCCATCAGAAGTGCATAGACGAGAACATGTCAGATGATCATTCATAAGCACAGTTTCACAGAACGTGCTAATATGAGATAAACAAATATTACAGAAAAGCCTCTAAAACTTTATGTACAGTACATCTGTCGTTTATCAATTTTTTTTTCTTGTCTTCATTTGTTTGTATATGGAGTCAAATGAAGCAAATAGAATAATGAAAAAATTGGCCATGAATGGCTACAAAAAAAACCTTAAGTATATTATCCACATAATTTCAATTAAGAAACTAAACGATCTTAAACCATGTAACATACAGAATGTGTGTTTTTGTATACACCGATGAACCATTACATTAACAAAAATGGTGTAAATACCCTTTAACCTAATGGGTACATTGCTGTTTAGTGTACTTAAATACATTAAGTTCACAGTACTTATAAATTTATTAGTTTATTATTATAAATCAGTTTTTTAACCTTATAGTGGTGGTGGTGTTTGAGTGGGTGATCGATCCAAAGAGCTGTGTTGTTGGGTGCTAAATTCTTCTAGTCAGGCCTCTCAAGGCAAAAAGGTCCTAGGTGACAGGTAAGAGAAATGTGTGGTTCAATAACTCCTTATCAGTCAAATTAAATCAAGGGTGTCATTCAGTAACATCACCCAGTAAGGCACAGTTGTGGCCCCAACCTGGAGCCAGGCCTGGGGTTTGGGCTTGTATGTGATTGCCTGGTGGCAAGTTTTATCCCACGGAACATGGCCAGACTTTGTTCCCTGGAGTTGACCATAGCGAGAGGCAGTGGGCTGTTGTAGACTTTCTTATTGCTACTCAACTTAGTTGCGATGTCTTGAAATTTTCCCCCATAAGCAAGAGGATTGGAGATTGACTATCGACTTTGTAATTGTTTCATAGAGTTTGGGGAGTCCGTTGAAGTAAACTGCCTGTCAGCCTCAAAGAGATTCTGGCAAACCATCTAGTGCCTCAGGAGGGGGAAGCAGTTCTACACCAACACTTTTTATAGTGAAAGTGGGGAGCTGTTGACTTCGACTAGGGATGTTATTGAACAGTGGAAAGAATACTTTGAGGATCTCTTCAAACCCCTGACAGACCTTCTATAAAGGAAGCAGAGACCGGATGTGCAGGGATTGACTCATCCATCACCCAAGCTGAAGTCACTGAGGTCGCCTGGAGTTGCCCATAACGAGAGGCAGTGAGCTGCTGTGGACTTTCTTATAGCTACCCAACTTAGTCGCCATGTCTTGAAATTTTCCCCCATAAGCGAGAGGATTGGAGATTGATAATCGACTTTGTAATTGTTTCATAGAGTTTGGGGAGTCCATGGAAGTAGATCACCCATCAGCCTCAAAGAGATTCTGGCAAACCATCTAGCGCCTCAGGAGGGGGAAGCAGGTCTACACCAACACTGTTTATAGTGAAAGTGGGGAGCTGTTGACTTCGACTGGGGATGTTATTGGACAGTGGAAAGAATACTTTGAGGATCTCTTCAAACCCCTAACAGACCTTCTATTGAGGAAGACTGGGGATGCAGGGATTGACTCATCCATCACCCAAGCTGAAGTCACTGAGGTCGCCTGGAGTTGCCCATAGCGAGAGGCAGTGGGCTGGTGTGGACTTATAGCTACCCAACTTAGTCGCCGTGTCTTGAAATTTTCCCCCTTAAATGAGAGGATTGGAGATTGATTATCGACTTTGTATTTGTTTCATATGATCTCTGACCATTTGTCTTGGACACTTTAAAAAAAGTCTAAAGAGGTAAAGAGAGAGGTGGTGGTGAGTTGGATCTGCTGGTAGAGGAGGAGGCCAGACAGATTTGGCAGACCCAAATATATAGTGAGGGTCCTTTGGGAATGTCTGAGTGAACCACATGTTAGAGGGATTTTCAACTCTCACCTCCGGAAGAACTTGACCAGATCATGAGAGAGGCTGGAGACCTTGAGACAGAGTGGTCCATGCTCTTCAACACTATTGTTGACGCAGCCATGAGGAGCTGTGAATGCAAGGCATGTGGTTCCTGTTGTGGTGACAATCCATGATCCCGGTGGTGGACAATGGATGTAAGGGATGCCATCAAGCTGAAGAATGAATTCTTGCAGGTTTGGTTGGCTTGTGGGACTCCAGGGGCAGCTGACTGGCACCGACAGGCTAAGTTTGCTGTAGGCCAGGCAGTTGTGGAAGCAAAAACATGGACCTTGAAAGAGTTTGGGGCATCCATGGAAGAAGACTACCAGTCAGCCTCAAAGACATTCTGGCAAACCATCCAGCACCTGAGGAGGGGTAAGCAGTTCTACACCAACACTGTTTATAGTGAAAGTGGGGAGCTATTGACTTTGGGTGATGTTATTGGAGGGTGAAAAGAATACTTTGAGGATCTCCTCAATCCCACTGACACACCTTCCATTGAGGAAGCAGAGACCGGGGAAGCAGGGGTTGACTCATTCATCACCCAAAATGAAGTCACTGAGGTTGTTTGTAAGCTCTGCAGTAGGGAAGCAGATGGGGTTTATGAGATCCACTCTGTCTATCTCAGATCCCTGGATGTTGTGGGGCTGTCTTGACTGACATGCCTCTACAACATTGCGTGGAGTTTGGGAACAGTACTCTGGACAGGACACCTGCAGTTGTTATTCTGTTTTTAAAGGGGACCCGTTCCAACTATAAGGGTATCACACTCTTCGGCCTTCTTGGAAAAGTCTATGCCAGAGTACTGGAGACGAGGATCTGGGTGATGGTTGAATCTCGGATCCAGGAGGAACAATGCAGATTTCGTCCAGGCTGTGGAACACTAGACCAGCTCTATACCCTTACTTGGGTGCTCAAGGAAGTATGGGTGTATGCTCCACCAGTCCACATGTGTTTTATGGACTTTAAGACTTTAAGAAAGCATTCGACCGTTTGCCTTGTAGCATTCTGTGAGGGGTGCTCTGGAAGTATGGGGTTGTAGGTGCTCTGTTAAGGCTGTCTGGTTTTTGTATGAATGGAGCAGGAGTTGGCTTGCATGGCCTGAAATAAGTCAGACTTGTTCCCGGTGCATGTTGGTGCAGGGATGCCATTTGTCACCGGTTCTGGTCATTAATTTTATGGACAGAATTTCTAGGCACAATCTAGGGTTTAAGGGGGTCTAGTTTTGGCATAACAGAATTTCATCATGCTATTTGCAGATGATGTTGTTCTGTTGGCTTCATCAAACATGGACCTTCATCATGCACTAAGATGGTTTACTGCTGAATGTAATGCAGCAGGGATTAGAATCAGCATCTTCAAATCCAAGGCCATGGTGTTCGTCTGGAAAAAAAGTGGCTTGCCACCTCCAGGTTGGAAGAGAGTCCTTGCCCCAGGTGGAAGAGTTTAATTATCTAGGGGTTTTGTTGGATTAATGCAGCGGCAGCAGTAATGCAGACAATTTACCAGTCTGTTGTAGTAAATAAAAAAGCTGTGCTGAAAGGCAAAGCTATCATTTTACTGATCAAAATGTTCCTACTCTCAGCTATTGTCATGAGCTTTGGGTCATGAACACAAGGATAAGATCTCTGATACACACGGCCAAAATGAGTTTCCTTTACAGGATGCCAGGGTGAACCCTTAGAGATAGGGTGATGAGTTCTGTCACCCAGAAAGAGTTTGGAGTCGTTGCTCCTCCACATCGAGAGAAGCTAGTTGTGGTGGCTCGAGCATCTGTTTCAGATGTTTTAGACATGCAGGGGCCTATGTGTCTCTGGTTGCTTGGGAAAGCCTTGTAATTCCCCCACATGACCCAGCCCTAGATTAGCGGCAGACAATGCATGGATGGAATTTAAATGGCTTAAGGCATAGGTTTACTCAAATTGTTTGAGTTTTCTTAACTTATTGGGTTTTAAAGTACACCCCGATGGTAGAACAATGAGTGCACCTGCCAATTGTTCAGTGTGGTGAATATGTATACCCTCCAAGAACTGGCATTTCAATCAAAAGATTGTTCTGTGCCCAAATGGGAAAGTTACCTATTTCTCAGAGTTTGATAAAGGACAAGTTGTGGTGCTTCAAAACTTTAATTTTAAAAACTGATCACTGTAGGGAATATGTGTAAAAAGTGGTGCATTGATGGCCAAACGGCAAACCTTTTTCTAGCCCTGTTTAATCTGTAGTTTAGTATGTAGTGCACTAAAGCCAGAGGAGAGTGAGGATTGTTGAGCTCTCTTCACAGTGAACACTGGGCCACAGAGCAATAAATCAACAGCAGCTATAACAGTGATGATCAGTGCAATGTGTCACAGGACACAGTTAATCATACAATTCTGTTTGCCTAAAAAAGATTGTGTAGGCGATCACTCAGCTGGAGCCTCATGCCAACTGTATATCATTGCTAATTGTACACCAATGTGCCCAGAGTCAGTAAGATTGCCCCACTGATGTTTAGAAGAACATGGCCTGGTTTGATAAATCAAGATTATTGGTGCATCACCAATGGTTGGGTTTAGGGAAGGGTTTAGGCCAGCAATTTGCAGGTACAAGAAAAACGTGTATCTGAAATGAAATTTACCTGGAGCAATGTATTTCAGATTTCCCAAAAATGTAGGTGGAGGCAGTGGTTCTCAATCCTGGTCCCGCATGGTATACATATTTTTATGTTTTTCTTACTGCTTCAGAGGATTGTTCCATTTGACCATGAGTACCATAAGAAGTGGACATACAGGATATTCAGCCATGATTCCAGTTCAAAGCGTTTTCAGTTCATGTACAAGATGTGATTTCTGTTCTAATCACATGATTATACACTGTAGAACCCAACAGTCAACTTTAACAACTGAAATGGGTGTATAGTTAACTCAAAATTGACTGAAAGTTAATTCTACTCATTTGAAAAGTGTTTTGAACTCAATGTTGAAGGTAATGAGTTAATTAAATACCTCATTACTTCAACTTAAATGGAGTAAATTCACAGTACTCATAGATTCGTTTAACTCAAATGGTTTGTAGAAATCAGTTTCCTCAAATGGTTTGAGTTACCTTAACTTTTTGTAGTTAAATAACACTTCACACAACTGTAATAATTGAAATCACTGCTAACATTAATGCAGTGCAAATCTTTTTTTTTTTTTTTTTCTTTTGTTTTCTTTTTTTATAAAGTCAAGCTCAGTAAATTTTAGCATGCAGGGGATAGAGAACTTTAAACACTATGTAGGGAACATGTCGATCTGAACACCTTCCTTCTTGGAGCTCTTCTAATGAGCTGGTTATTTAAATCATCTATTATCAAATAATAGAGACATGCAAAATAAGCAGTGTGGGGTCATGAGGACTATGATTGAGAATCACTGGGCTAAGACAAGTGCCATTAAAAAAATGTTTTATCTATTGCTAGAAAAATAGAAACAAATAAAAAAGGGAGAAATTACAGAGAAACAGGGAATGAAATTTTTTGCAATCTTTTTTTAGGATTCAGGATGCTTACAAAAGAGATTCAGCATAAGTTAGAGTGTTTTATATACCTTCTCTTTAAATAGTGTTTGCAGATGTCAATCAAAGTGCTCCTGTTTTTGTAAAAAATGTTAACCAATAAATATGTCTGGTTTAGATGTTTTGTGCATATGAACACCAACAAAGGTTCAAAGGTTTGGAATCCGAAAATACGATTTTTTAATGTTCTTAAAGGTAGCCAGTTCTGCTCACCAAAGTTACATTTATTTGTATATTTAACGCAAAACCCCATATTACGCAAATTAAAAGAACTAGTGATTTCTACATTCACGTTCAAGCTGTGGTCACACTGGGCTTTTCCTCCCATAGACTTCCATCCATACGCACACAAATGCGACAGACCGGAAACGCAAGGTCATTCGCTAAGTTTCGCAGGTCGCTGTGGTGCAAAGTTCTAGCTTGGTGAACTCTGACTTGCAAAATCGCGCCACTTGACTGCGTGAGACCAATTGAGGATCAAAACTGGACCTCTCTGGACAGAAATTTAAAACATGGAGCAATCGCTCGCTTTTTTTAATGTCTAATCATCTTGTTTAATCCCGCCCCTTTTTGCAGCGCAGTACGACAGAATTTCGCACACACAAAGCCCAATGTGACCGCAGCTTCACTTGCATTTTATTGCTGTCACATTCCCGGCTCATTCCTGTTGCTCCAATCACCATTCTCCTCCAACCATCGCTCTCCTTCACCAGCCACCTCTCACCACACCAGTGCACAATCACCGAATACTAACAAGACACACCTGCACCAGCAATCACCAGTTCCCACCAGTATAAAGACTCTACGTTTCCAGTCGTACAACGACTGGAATTGAAGTCAGATGGTTCACCTCACCTTCTCCTCTGCTGGTCTACTTCCGTGGATGTTTTCCTGCTTCTGTGGACGTTTCTCCTAACCTTTGGATGCACATGCTGTAATTAAGGGAAGTGACTTTATACACTGATGGTTGAATAAAGATCCTTGCTTACATTGTGAACTACATACAAGTCTGCTCTCCATCCAAGAATATCCCCTTACCTGCTTCTCCTGTTGAACAATCCACTGTTTTTAATAAAATTGATGAAACGAGAACCATCCTTGTCTTTGTGTGACAGTGACAATTGCAGACAATACAATAAATAATATTTGTGTTCATGATTTGTATTGTTTATTTTGAAAAAAGAAACATTTAAATTTTGTCATTCCTTTTCACAACACTTAATAGATGTTTAGGGACTGAAGACACCAAGTAATGAAGCGTTTCAGATGTAAATTTGTCCCATTCTCCCTGCAGAGATGTCTTTAGGTGAGCAACAGTACAGGGTCCTTGCAGTCATTTTGAAACGCGAAAAGCCACAAGTACCTGCATCCTCTTCATCTGCAGCCAGGACTTTGTAATATGGGGTTTTGCATTGTCTTGTTTAAATATGTATGGGCCTCCCTGGAATAGAATGTAGTATATTCTGCTCCTGTTTTTTTCAGCATTAATGGTACCATCACAGTAGTGCGAGTTAACTTTGCCAAGGGTACTGACACAACCCCATACCCCCATACCGCGACAGACCCTGGCTCTTGAACTTGTTGCTGGTAACAGTCTTGATGATCTTTCTCTTCTTTGGTTCAGAGCACACTGCATCCATTCTCCCAGAAAATACCTGAAATACTTATTCATCTGAATCTGAATTCATCTGTGTGATGGTCCATCTCAGATGCCTCAGAGCCCAGAGAAGTCGACGATGCTACTGGACACTGTGAACATAGGGTTTCCTTTTGGCACAGCACAGTATCAAATGGCATTTGTGGATGCAATTACGTAATGTGGTATTTGACAAAGGTTTGCCAAAGTAGTCCTGAGCCTATTTGGTGATATCGCTCATACAGTAGATGAATGATGATATTTGATACAGTGAGGCTAGTAATCAGGTAAATTGCTTAAATAATGATGTGCTTTGAAACAGGTGAAGTCAACATGTGATTGAAATTCTGATTTGGTACAAAAGCAGCAACCAAAAAAGGTCTATGTCCGAGGATCACCAGTTTGCCGACAAATGATAAAATTATTGAAATGTTTAAAAACAATGTTCCTAAAATAAAGATAGGAAGACATTTGGATATTTTACCACCCACAGTGCATACTGTAACATAATTAAAAGATTCAAGGAATCTGGAGGAATCTCAGTGCATAAAGGACTTGGTGCAAGCTTAATTTTTTGGAATGTGTTGCAGGTCTGAATGACAGAATGTGTATTTACAAATAAAGTTAAGTTGACCAGACAAAACAAAATATTTTGTGTTGATATTGTCTGCAATGAAATACAAGTCAAAGTAAATTTGGAAATCATTACTTATTTATTTGCATTTTTCATACTGTCCCAACTTTTTCTGATTTGGGGTTGTAGTTTGACATTTAATTAAATTTTTTGATTTAAAGCTAAATTTCCATCATTATTTCTCTGCCCCTTAGCATTACAATCATTCTAATATCATGATCTGCTGCTCAGAAGATGATTATAAGTTTGAAAGTTTTGAAAACTGTGGGGCTGACTAATATTTTAGTTGGGATGTTACTATTCATAAGTACAATTAAAATGCATTTGCGTTTATTAATCAAGGACATAAAAAATTGTTAAAGAGTGAAAACGATCAGTGATAACGGTAGTTCACTTTAAGCTTGCGCCAAGTCCTTTACTCACTGAAATTCCTCCAGATTCCTTGAATCTTTTAATTATTTTATGCACTGTGGATGGTGAACGATCCAAATGTCTTCCTATCTTTCTTTAAGGAACATTTTTTTTAAACATTTCAATAATTATCTCATGTATTTGTCAGCAAACTGGTGATCCTCAGCCCATCTTTGCTTCTAAAGGACTAGTCCTTTTTTGGTTGCTGCTTTTGTACCAAATCAGAATTTCAATCACATGTTGACTTTACCTGTTTCAAATCACATCATTTAAGCAATTTACCTGATTACTAGCCCTAAATTGCTTCTGTCCAACTTTTTTTGGAATGTGTTGCAGGTCTGAATGACAGGAAAGAATGTACATTTACAAATAAAGTTAAGTTGACCAGACAAAACAAAATATTTTGTGTTCATATTATCTGCAATGAAATACAAGTCAAAGTAAATTTGGAAATCATTACTTTTTTGTTTGCGTTTTCCATACTGTCCCAACTTTTTCTGATTTGGGGTTGTAGTTTGACATTTAATTTAATCCTTTGATTTAAAGCTAAATTTCCATCATTATATGGTGCTGACTAATATTTTAGTTGGCATGTTACCATTCATAAGTACAATTAAAATGCATTTGCGTTTATTAATAAAGGACATAAAAAATTGTTAAAGAGTGAAAATAAAGACATTTAAGTTATTAAAAATATATATAATTGTTTTATTTAATCAAAAATTCTAAAAACTAAAATGCAATCCAATCTATGAAGCATTGATTATTTTTTTAATATATATATATATAATAAATCAATAATTTTTCATTTATTTATTTACATATGATGATTTTAAAAAGTTCAATTAAGTCAATATTAAATATGTTTACTTGGAGTTTACAGCTGTATACATTCTCCTGTCAAGTTTGTTTTTTATATATCACAATTTTTGCATGGCTAGTGGAATATGGACACTTCTGCCCTGTTTTGTGCATACATCATGTGGTCTGTTGCGAGCTCTACAAATCAGAGAAACAAATCATCGAGTTCTGCAGCTAGAGATGAGCACTGCTTTGCCTGGTGATTGTCTTAGGCAAGTTCTAAAAAACCTGAGCATCAGGCCAGACTAAACAGCGCCATACAGTATGTAATATCTTACATTCTCATTGTAAAAATGAGTCTAGTATTGTGTCTGAGATGCTAGATCAGCTCCAAACTACACCAAACTCTATACTACTGTGGCTTTAAGAAAGACCTTTACAAGTTGACAGCATGTGAAATTACTGCTTCCAACAGTGTGTATGTACAGTATAGTATACACTCTTAGAATTAAGATTTTTTTTATTAGCATTTATGGTTATATGAAGAACTTTTTAAAATCAATGCTTTAAAATAAAAGTTCCACAATGAGCCCTTTTGCACTGATGCCATAGAAAAGCATGCTCGGTTCCACTAAAGAACGTTTTAGTCAACAGTTCTGAAAATAATGTTTATGTTATTATTATTTTTTAATTATCATTTTTAATGATCTAAAAATACCTTTTTACTAGAGTCTTTTGTGGTTCTATGTAAGGTTCTTAAACAATTGTCAATCTTTTTTCTGTTATTCTCAAATTTTTTGTCATTTCAGAGATGAAGATAAAGTCAGAATGCACAACAAAAATGTAAAAATACAAATAAAAAAATCACAATGCCACATAGTTAAAATTGAGAAAATACCGCATTTAAAAAAACCTTTACTGAAAACAGTAATATTCTGAAATAGTTTTACTACGTTAATAAACAATGTCATTTTTTTTTGTCTTTAGACTTGTAGGGGAAACCGCAGCTCTAGAACCTTTAGCTTTGACTATATTAACAATATGGAATGGCCATGTAAATAAATTTACAGTCCATACATCTGAATTAAGAAAAAAATAAGCCTCTTAAATTAACAGTTAAATGACAACAGTACCACAAATTAAATGAATAGCCATACAGTCTTCATATTTAAGTAATCCATACTCATTATTGATTGTGGAAGTTTGAATAAAAAATATAAAATTGTAATTTATTATATTAAATTTTACAATTTATTAATATTGCTGTTTTCATTTTTAGTATTGCAAAGATTCTTTCTTTCTTTTTTCCAGCCATACATGTTTTATATAAAACATTTAGACTACTAAGTAACTTTGAAGGAGGTAATATTTCAGTTAATTAACAATTTACATGTTTATTTAATAATTAATTAATAACTTATTTTGTAATTTTTTTGGTCACTTGTTTTACAAGAGGGTTATAATAGGGTTATAAGTGTTTGAGTGTTTTCATTTTTTTTAAATAATGCATTTTAATACGAATATACATGATTTTTATATACGTCTTGTTCTTTTATTTTTGTTTTTGTGAACCTGAATCTGACTGGCCTCCACCCAAACCCACACCTCTCCATCTTCTCCTGGGTGGCACTGCCCTGCTAACTGAGGGAATTTCTCAATGGGAGTTTTTTCCTTCTTCTTCTCCCCTTAATCTCTAAACAAGCACTTGGGTCTGTCCCGCTTTTACTCAGACAGTTCTAATGAAGAGAGGACAAAGAGAGGCGGGCAGCCCCTTTTAATTCATCTCACTTCACTGCTCTTTAATGCCTTCAAAACAGCATGTCTCTAGAGATTAAAGACTTTACCAAATCAAAGATATCGATATCAAAAATATGCTGTTATACTTGGAGAGGTGTATACAGTACGTAATCAAATTAGGTATTTTTAGCACACAAACATTCTGGTGGACAGAACAATAGTGGTATTGTTTTCTGTGGCACAAAAACTACAGCTTTGTTATCTTTGCATCTTTCTGTTGTCTTTAGAAAAAGCTCTCCTGCTGTAATTGTAGTAGAAAAACATTATAAAAATACAACTAATCTCTGCATTGCATCGTCAGTATGATGATGCTGATATTACATAACCAAAGAGTCTCATCGTGGATTTGCATTGAGCAACTCTGCTTGTCTAACGTAAAACATTCATTTTTTATCAATTTGTTTTTACCTAACTAAAGTGTATGTAAATTATGGTGATCGTCGTGAAGACAGACACTGTTCAGCAAGAAATACTTTACACTTTTAACAATAAAGTGCTATGTCAAAAGTAAAACTATTCCTCTATATGGAATAGTTGGAGTACAGAAGTACTGTATAAATAATTTTCAAATGCAGGGCAATCGTTGTTTTAATCCAATTTTTTTTCTATTTTGAATGTTTCCCGTTACATTTCTCCACGAATTACAAAAGAAAATTGGTTGGTTAGGCATATGTAATGATGTGATAACACATAAAGACTCTATTTAAGGATCACAATGCAACCCCAGAATTATTTTAATGACTTTAAACATGTAGGTCTTACCCAATTGTCAGTAATATGTTTTTAAACATTTAAAATATAATACATTATTCTTATACTTTTATAATTTAATTAGGGATGTTATTGTTCGTTCCACTGTGGCAACCTCTGAAAAAGAGACTAAGCCGAAGGAAAATGAAGGAATGAATTCAATAAGAGCAAATCAGAATAAATATGTTGTTTCATTTTTACTTAAAAGATCTGTGAATATTGGGGGAACATTATTTTACCTTGCTTTTGACCTTTTATTTCAATCATTACATTAGTACATCAAAGTGTTACTTGCGTTTTCCATTTCTTGTTCATAGAATCGCTTTTGTAAAAATCTATTGTGATAATTTCATTGTCAACACACACATACTGAAATAAAAATCTAAACCTGTAGATATTTTGATTCAGTGCAAGAGTGTCTAATAAAATTAAATGAAAATGAAAAATGTATGTCCTATATCAAAAATGTTATTCGCTTTGTTTTTTTGTTTTTGTTTTTTTTTTTAGGATTTTTTATTAGTTATTTTAAAACTTGGTTTGAATTGTTGCTAACTTTGTCAAGCAGTGCAGAAACAGTTGCAAATAAATAAACAACATTTAGCACAAACCGCAGAGAAACAATAAAATGTAGTGGTTTTATCTGTGTAAAGATCATCACCTATGCAACATTATTTAAAAAACAAGTGAATTAGTGGCATGATGACATTTGTTAATTCAGAACAGATCACATACTATATTTCTTTCCTTAAAGCACAAACTGCAAGGTACATAACTTAATATAAATAGTAAAAAAGAGGATATAACAAGATGACTGAATTTACAGAAAAAAATACACAAGAAAGTAAAACACAGAGACAGAACTTATTTTAACACTAGACAATACTGAATCTTGGCAATCATCGATACCAAGGCAAACTCCAGCAAACTCCTATTAACAATCTAAAATGAAAAATCTTTTTAAATTAGTGCATGTTCACAAACTGGCACATAATATGGAAATCTGTGTTAAGACACAAATGATTTTTCACAGAACAGAATGTGTTTTGACACTTAATACATCAGAATTCACTCATTTGGTGGATTTTAACACTTTACAAAAATTAAGTTACCAGGAGGAACCAAAGAAGGGTGTTCACAGTGATACCACAGAATAACCTTTTTTTTTTTTGGATACCCAAAGAACGATTTTTTAAATAACCTTTTAATTATGTGAAGAACATTAGGTAACACTTTAGTTTAGGTCACACTTTATAATATTAACAAACCATTTACTAACACTAGCTTATTAAACTAAACAGCTGTTTTTTAATAGTAAGGTAGAAGTTGGGTTAAGGTTTTACATGCAGAATAAGATCGTATTTTATAACTACTTATGAACAGGTAATATCTAATAATAGGCAGGTACTAAGCCAGTTAATAGCATGAATTGTGGTCTTAAACTAAAGTGTTACCGAACATTATAATAATCTAACGAACTTTTCTTCTCTGTAAATTATGGTATGGAAAGGTTCCATTAATGTTAATGGTTCTTCAAGAAACTATCTATGCCAATAAAGAACCTTTATTTTTAGGTGTGAATATGTGAATGTCGCACTTTAATGTTTTTTTTTTTTTTTATTGCCTGCTGCACTTGATGAACCCACACACAGTGTTACACCTACGCGTAATGGCGGGTATTCACGAACGTGACAGATTTATAACTCCGTTCCGTCTCGAGGGTAAATGAGGCTGTTGACACTGAAGCTGTTATAGAAGTGTCCGTTGAACTGCGCGCTCTGGCCGCCGGTAAAAGAGTTATAGTACATTCCCCGGTTGACGTGCACGCTGTCCTGGAGCTCGGGCGCTCCACCTGCGTCAGGCCCTGAGCTGGCATGATACGGGCTCAAAGCGCTGATATTTCGGCTGGAAAGTTCGTTGACCAGCCCTAGAGAGCCATGTCTGCTGGCTGGAGTCGAGGATGAACCCAAGGCAGACATACTATTGAAGAAGTTGTTGAAGCACGGAGCGCTCGCGAGGCCTGCGGGAGACGCGGCTTTGTGGGTGTCAGTGGCCACGTCCGCGTCAGGAGATGCGGGTCCAGTGAGGTGAGGGCTGTCAGTGGGTTTGATACCGGCGAGCTGACGATCATCCTCCGGTTTTGTGTTACTGGAAACACCTGTGCTGGAATCAGATCTGCGTTTCCTTTTTCTACGAAAGTTTCCATTGTCGAACATCTTTTCACAGTTGGGGTCTAGGGTCCAGTAGTTTCCTTTCCCTTCAAATCAAACGGATAGTTAGTATCGTAACACAAATGTATCTTTTCATGTTATTTGCTGTGAATTTAAATAGTTTCAAAAGCATTTTTATATTGTAACTTATGTGAGTCAATGGCAAAAAATATCACCAAAGGTATGAAGAAATCTTGTGCAAGCATAATTGCTATGAAATATAATTATTTGTGTAACTTAGTAGGCTACTAATGCTAACTTTGTATGTTTAAGCTTATTATTATTTTATTATTATTATTATTACTATCATTTATATTTTATTGAGGGCTATTGGTTTAGATTTTATGATTTGAATGAAACATAGTCAAATGGCACAACAAAAACATTTAATAATAAATACATGAGTGTATATTTTAATGATCAGTTTCCCAATAATGTTGTCAAAGTAAGTTTTCCCTAATATATATAGGCACATTTTAACACCTATATCTAGATGTTTTTTTTTTAAACTTCAAACGTGCTTTAAAATATGCAGCAAAAAAAAAAAAAAAAAGATTTCCCCCCCAAAACCTAAGGGTCATTAAAACATAATGGCCTAAATGGGTGATATTACAGCAAAATTAACAATTGAATCAGCAGACAAAATATTAACAAAATGTATTACACTTATTAAAAAAAAAAAAACTTTTAAATTAAAGTTTAATAGTTGGTAGTTCACTACTGTGTTATGATTTTTTCACCCTCAAACAATCTGTTAACATTCCAAAATAACATTATTTTTATAATATTATTGATTATATTATTTAGTAATGTATTATATATTATTAACATTCCACATTAACATTCTATTTGTATTCATATTTAGCCTGTTTTTTTCCGGTTTGGCTTTTTATTAAGAATGACTGAACATGTGTATAAATGACTTTTATCCAGAAATTAACAAAGATAATTATCAAATAATTTGTGTTTTCAAGAATGTTTTGTATTGCGTTTTTGCAATACAGAGTCAGTTTGCTAATTGGTTGTCTTAAAAGTGCAATTTAGCAATTTTATTAGCTTATGACACATACACGTTAATAGCTATATATATATATATATATATATATATATATATATATATATATATATATATATATATATATATATATATATATATTCATTCTGTCTTTGTTTATATATTTTATTTTATTATTATTATTAATATTATTATTATTATTATTATTATTTTTTTTTTTGCAAAACAAAGATTTCATGATTGCTAAAGTTTATTTATGGAACCATCAGTCACGAACGCAAAGGCGCAGCAGCATCACTCACCTGGATCGTCTTCGTCACGCGGCACTTTTTTAAAACAGTCATTGAGAGAAAGGTTGTGCCTGATGGAGTTCTGCCACCCCGCTTTACTCTTCTTATAAAACGGAAAATTATCCGCCACATACTGATAAATCTGGCTCAGAGTTAGCTTTTTCTCGTGCGCGTTCTGTATCGCCATAGCTATGAGAGCCGAGTAGGAGTATGGCGGGCGCACGAGCTTTAAAAGTTCCTCTTGACTCGCGATGGAGAGCCAGCCTAAATCCGGCCCGGCGAACCCGGAAGAGTTGCTCAGGTATTGCCTCTGAGAGCCGTACGCCGGCGGGATGAATGATGGGCTGTTGTTCCCGTGTATATTGGACGAAGAGGAGTTGACACCAGGTCCATTGAGCCACAGGTAGGGGTTTGGGGTCGCGTAGTCCCCCAGGCCGTATCCGGCTGGCCTCTGCGCCGCAGGTAGACTCTGTTGGTGGTAAACACTGAAGTTGTCACAATACACGGCCATATCCGAGGTCTCGTGCGCGCTTTTTGGCAATTGCTGGAGATGGTTGACAGCAGCGTTACTATTATTATGGATCTGCGCGTCGATGGTGTTCATATCTCCAGTGCCAAGAAGGCAAATGTGTCTGTCTGGAGCTCACGCTCTCACTGTAACGCACAACACTGTCTCTGACTGCTCGGGTTAAAAGCAACAAGTGTCTGCTTTTGTTAGACAAGTTTGGTCATTTATACACCCAAGTGCAGCAAATACGGTGTCTAATCTTGTCTCTTGCAACCAATAGATGACAGTCTCCTCCAAGTAGGTGTGGCTTTACACTGAATTTCACGGAGATGATTTAAGTCATTCATAAACACTGATAGAAAGACTGCAAGGCTGGTTACATAGGAGAAAACTCATGTTGAGATAATTCGCAAAAATCAGCATTAAAATGCGACAGTTAGGCTATTTGATAAATTAATTTCCCAAGTTTGCTTTACATTGTTGACAGAAATATTTCCCTGTGCGTTATAAAAATGAAGCAAATAATCAAACATAACAACATAAAAACGCGTTAATAAAATATTTTACATGTATAATGCTGTACTTGCTAGCATCACACAAACATATAAGATAATTGTAAAGATTTTGATTAGCCCATAAAGTCTGAAATAGATATAAATAGGTCTGAAATTTATTTATTTATTTATTTATTTTTTGTTTGTTTTTTATAGAAGGATTAGGCGATATAATTCGGGATTTCATGATGTTTTGTTATGATCTATACTGATATGATCTTACACTATAAAAAGCGATTGTTAAAACAGAGGGCAAACCTGTTGCCTTAATAGTGACAAGTTGACTATATTTAAAAAGTGAGTAGACCCATTGTAACTTGGAACTGTTACTTTGATTTAACTTTTTATTTTATTTATTTTATAACTATGCACGATTCACTTACTTACTTATTTTAATGCAACGGGTTTACTCACTAACGTCAGCTAATCATTTTAAAACCCAACGTTTTACTCACTATTTTTAAGTCAACTAATTTTTTTTATACATCGCATGAGCTACCGTTACGAGCTGTTATTCAGTAAAATCAGTTATCATAGTTTTTTAGAGCTACAAAATGAGAATATTTATAACTTATCCCCCCCCCCTTATTCCACTAGCAGCTTAAAGAAATCAGAAGTATACAAAACATTTTGACGAAATTACTTGACGTCTGTTGTCCATCATTATAATGTTTATAAATGTAATCCTGCATGAGCGATTTTTTGCTTTCTTAATTAACCAATTGATGTTCTTTCTTTATGAAAAATACAAATTACAGGCATAGATTTTTTGTTTCTTGTGCATTTGTAAATTACGATTACATGAAAAACAAAAAGTTCCAAAAATAAATGAAAGTCAAATAAAAAGAAAAAAGGCATACATCAAATAAACCACAATAACATATTAAGTTGACGTTAATCAAAACTGAAACTAAGAAAATAAATAAAATTATTTATTAGCAATTAATTATCTAAAATAAAGTAGCTAACAAAACTTGCCCTGTCAACATAGGCTATTTTCTAGACTTATTTAGATCTATGTTAACAAAATATTCTCAGCAGATCAGAGGGTCTTCAGTTTTTTTTCCATTTCGATTTCCATCTATCGCAAGAGACTGCTTTGTTACCTGCGTTACTGCGCCATCTGGTGTTCAAAGCAGGTAAGTGAACTGGATGTTTTTAAATATGTTTAAATACTCCAATCGTTCACACAAAATTGAAAATTCTGACATCATTTACCAGACCTCCCACCCTGCAAAACTAATTGCAGAAATTAAAACGATGAAAAAAAAAAAAAAATTGAAATTCATTGAACAATTGAAACCTTTTTGAGCTTAATTTTAATTTACAATTTAGACATGTAGGCATATAAATTAATTGATATAAATTCATTCACTGATGTAATATGTACAAAAGAAATTGTTTATAGTAACTTAATTTATTATATATATATATATATATATATATATATATATATATATATATATATATATATATATATATATATATATATATATATATATATATATATATATATATATCATGACAAATTAAAAAAATTACAAAATGAATATTAGCCATCTTGGATTAATGATGTCATCACGTACTATATTTTTATCAATCTACTGAGAATGTGCTCAAGTTGTTTGAAAAAAATTACTATGATGTATGATTAATGAACCTTAAATTGTGGTAATTTAACTGTCCACAGATGTGGGCACCAATCACCAAAGGGTTAAGATTTAATATTGAAGTTTTTTGTTATTTAGCCAGATTTTTGTCAAGATGAAACTTTTATATTCAAAATGAAATACTGCCAATTAAAATTCTAAACCAAATGGTTATATATTAAAATAATTTATATCATATTATATATAGACCATATTTAATATTATCTTTTGTAACCAAAGACACTCACATTAAAATGGAAATATTCATATATACTTTTTATATATTTATTTATTTAATTGATTGATTTATCATTCAAGGTTGAGTTATCAAGATTGAGTTATATTTTCACCAGTTGTTTGAGACCTAGTAAAAGTGTATACCACTAGATGGGACTAGATCCATTCAGAAACACTGCAAATGTTCCCGCTTCCTTATGTGAGGAAATATTTCCATACAAAGATTTAGAGATTCTGTCAATATATGTCAGTATGTCAATAAATATTATTCATTGATTTATTCAGTCATGTATTTCTAGGAACAAAAATTTTGTAGTCTGTTTTGGAAAGAATGACCCACTATAATAGTAGACTATTGATTGTTTGATTGATTGATAGAACGACTGATTGATCGTTTTCTTCATTTGATTTGCTTACATAAGACTGAACTTTTCGCTATACCTCAAGTATACCAATACGTGTAATAGGTAGTTTTTAATTATCTGCATCTTGTGGATCACAGTTTTTAATCATCTAGAATAATCGTTATGAATTTACTTTTTTCCACCCAAATAATTCCCATGTGCTGTTTAATAAAGTCAAGATTTTTTAACACATTTTTAAACATCTAATTATTAATAATACCACAATCTTTTGTCATAAAGATTAAACTTTTAAATTCAAAAGATTAAACTTTTAAATAAACTTTTAAATTCAAAATGAAATACTGCAAATTAAAATTCTAAACAAAATGGTTATATATTAAAATAATTCATATTATATATTATATATAGACCATATTTAATATTATCTATTGTTAACCAAAGACATTCACATTAAAATGGAAATATTTATATATACTTTTTATATATTTATTTATTTAATTGATTGATTTATCATTCAAGGTTGAGTTATCAAGGATGAGTTATATTTTCACGAGTTGTTCGAGACCTATAAAAGTGTTCACCACTAGATGGGACTAGATCCATTCAGAAACACTGCAAATGTTCCCGCTTCCTTATGTGAGGAAATATTTACATACTAAGATTTAGAGATTCTGTCAATATTTGTTAGTATGTCAATAAATATTATTAATTGATTTATTCAGTCATGTATTTCTAGGAACAAAAATTTTGTAGTCTGTTTTGGAAAGAATGACCCACTATAATAGTAGACTATTGAATGTTTGATTGATTGATAGATCGACTGATCGTTTTCTTCATTAGATTTTTTTTACATAAGACTGAACTTTTCGCTATACCTCAAGTATACCAATACGTGTAATAGGTAGTTTTTAATTATCTGCATCTTGTGTATGACAGTTTTTAATCATCTAGAATAATTGGTTTGAATTTTTTTTCCATTCAAATAATTCCCATGTGCTGTTTAATAAAGTCAAGATTTTTTTGACACATTTTTAAACATCTAATTATTAATAATACCACTATCTTTTGTCTTTTCCATGATGACAGTACAACTTAAAGGCTTACATAGGATAATTATGTTAACCCAAACCCTAAACCCAACCCTCACAGTTAATTGTACAGTTTTACTTTCTGAAAAAAACCCTCATTCATTCATGAGCAGCAGATGTTCATTCATTCATTCATTCATTCATTCATTCATTCATTCATTCATTCATTCATTCATTCATTCATTCATTCATTCATTTTCCTTTAGCTTAGTCCATTATTTATCAGGGGTGGCATAGTGCATATATTGTATTATGAGATATTATTAATAATAATAATAATTATTAATTTACTTGTAAATGGTGCCTTTCTGGACACCCAAGGTTGCCTTACAACAAGATTCAACAGCCATACCAGAACAAATTAAAACAATTAATAAAACAATGCCAAACAAAATATTAAATACATGTAAGGAGGTACAGGTACAGACACATTGTGAGTATAAAATAACATGAAAAAAGATAGTCAAAAGAAAGCCTGCTTAAAAAGATGGGTCTTGAGACGAGGTTTAAAAGTGTGAAGACTGTCACTGCTCCTTAGGTCCAGGGGAAGCAAGTTCCATAGCCGAGGAGCCATAGAGCTAAAAGATCTGGTTCCCATTGTGCTTAATCAAGTACGCGGTGGCACCAAGCAGAAAGAGTTGGCTGATCTAAGAGTGCGAGAAGGGGTATAAAGTTCGGTGATATATTGAAGAGCAAGATAATGAATTACCTTGAAAGTGAGTACTTAGTATTGATTTTAATACTTTAAAATCAATATGAAATTTTACCCGAAGCCAGTGAAGCTGATAAAAAAGTGGTGTGACATGTTATATAAAAATATTATTATATAGTATATGGCCCTATCCCTAAACCCAACCCTCACATGAAATCTGTGGCAATTTTTTCAGATGCCATTAATATTTTTAAGCATTTTGAATTACAAGAACATAAATCATGACCTTATAACCCACATCAATGTTGTAATACCTAGGTCAAATGCCTGTTATTATACAAATTTCAATATAAAAAACACAAACAGGCACATACACACACACAAAAACATACGCACATAAAACCTCTTGCTGCTGGTTAGTGTTGTTGAGGATGATTGTGTGTTAAAGCGTGCTTTTTTGACAGAATTTCGAAATAGTTTTTAATTGAATTTAAATTCAGTCAGAAATCTAGTTTATCAGATTGGAAAAACAACAATTAAGCAACTTTGGTTGAAATTCATTAATTTTACTTTAGCTTAGTCCTTTATTTATTAGAGGTCACCACAGCAAAATGAATTACCAGCTATTTTGGCATATGTTTTATGCTGCGGATGCTCTTCCAGACGCAACCCAATACTGGGAAACACTCATACACACTCATTCACACACATACGCTAAGGCCAATTTAGTTTATTCAGTTCACTTATAAAGCATGTCATTAGACTGGGGGAAACCAGAGCACCCACGGGAAACCCATGAGCAGGCGTGGGCAAAAATACATTGAAATGTATTTTAATATAAAGTACAAAACACCGAAATTTTATGTGTATTAAGCTAAATTACAAAATACAGCAGCCACAAATGTTTAAAAATAAAATACTGTATTTTGTATTTTGAAAATAATACAAAATACTTTTACAAGAGAGTATAAAAATTCCTTGCAAACCCTCAACAGGCCTATTCGATCAATACTCTTACCATTAAACTGACTTAGTGAAGTAAACAATGATTAACAGCAACAGCATTTCTCAGAGCAAGTTTAAGTCAGCTTCTCTGCCATCTCATTTACCTCTACTGTACATGAATAGGTATTCATAAACGTTTGTTTCTCTTTGACTTTTGTATAAATTTTGTACAAATTTCATATATAAAGTGCTGTCTTAAAGATGATCTCTGGATGAACTGTAAAAAAACAAATCACTGTAAAAAAACATCTAATGCAGATAATGAGTTGGAACATAGTATTATATCTCTTCATATATATATTTTTGAGCTTAGTTCCTTATTTATGAGAGGTCATCACAGCAGTATTAACTATTCAAGCATATGTTTTACACAGCGGATGCCCTTCTAGCCGCAACCCAGTACTGGGAAACACCCATACACACTCATACACTATATGGCCAATTTAGTTTATTTGGTTTACTCATAGCACGTCTTTGTATTGTGGGGGAAGCCGGAGCACCTGGAGGAAACCCCCGCCAACATGAGGAAAACATGCAAACTCCACACATACAGTAAATGCCAACTGACCCAGCCGGTACTCGAACCGGCGACCATATTTCTGTGAGGTGCTAACCACTGAGCCACCATACCATCCTCATAAAATGTTTTTGTTCACATAATTTTATTTAATACATTTATTTTTTTGCAATTGAAATCCTTTCTACTTCATGTAAAAACTTGATTTCTGAAAATCTCCAGTTTCAGTCATGTCCATAAATCATATTTTTTGCAATTGTACTCTTCATTGCAAATCATAAAACATGATCTCTAAAAATAGAGCTATCTGTTTTTGCAAATAAACTCTTCATATACATCCTGCTGCTGCCATGTAACAAGAGTCTGGAGTTTTTGACCAGGCTGTATAGACTGGAGTATTATTAAATATTTGTATCTCGCATATTGTATTGTGCCACTGTAACATTTTTCCTCTTCATTAGCTAAGAGGACCTGTATTTAAAACAGTCTATAAAATATTTTAGGAATCGCTACTGTATGACTTATTTGTATGTTGTTTGTCTTATTTTCTTGGCATCTACATCAGCAATCCATCTAAAACTACTATTATTTGTGCAGTTAACCAATTTTCCCAAGCTGTTTTCAGTTCCTCCTAAACTGGAAGAGCCTCAGTTTACCTTTAGCGAACGCCAGTAAACCATCTTTAGGTGTTATATTATTCTTAAGTTTCTCTGAATTTTCCACCTGCAGCCCTGAGGCTGACACTGAGGATGTTCTGAAGTTCTGCATCCTGTTCTTAAGGACTGACATTTTATTCCATCTCATTTCTGAAGAGAAAATGCTGATGCCGATTTTTACTCTATACTGCTATTACATATTAGCATTGACCACCTGCTTAATCAGTTTCCTGTTTTGATCAATCTCATTTTTATGATATGAAAATGTAGACTTCTTACAAAGTATTTTCCAGTATTTTAAAATACAAAAATACAAGACACTTAAGTATTTTGATACAAAATATAAACCCATTTTCATAAAACCCATCAAATACAAATGAGAAAATACTATTTTGTATTTAAAATACGTATTTGAAATACATGTGTCATAAATACTGCCCATGCCTGCCCACGAAAACATGCAAACTCCATATAGAAATGCCAACTGGTCCAGCAGGGACTCAAACCAGTGACCTTCTTGCTTTGAGGCCACTGTGCTTACCACTGAGCCTGTGTTCTGTAGACTATCGAAAAAATATATATATATATAAAAGGGCTAATAATTCTGACCTTAAAATGGGTTTTAAAAAAATTAAAAACTGCTTTTATTCTAGCTGAAATAAAACAAATAATATTTTCTCCAGAAGAAAAAATATTATCAGACATACTGTGAAAATTTTCTTGCTCTGTTAAACATCATTTGGGAAATATTTGAAAGAGAACAAAAAATTCAAAGGGGGCTAATAATTCTGACCTCAACTGTATATATTTTATATCATTGTCCAGTTATTTCTATGATCAAAATGTTTTGATGGCACAAATGACTCAATTAACTGAAAAAAATAGCTATGCAATATAACATTTATTCTGCTCTGTTGAAAATCCGTGGTTGTCTTATGTCGTTTGGATCAACGACATGGATCGAATCAAATGAACATTATAAGTCATTATAACTTATTAACATAACCTGATTTAACAAAGCTCATATGATAATAAAGCATGAATTTAACAAATAATTTCAGCAGACCACAAATAACCTTTCGAAGTCCTTATGCAGCACTATTATGGATGAATATTAAATAGTATTGTGCTGTATAGGGAATACAAAGAGAAACTAATATGGAGGGATAAAAAAGCAAAGTATTCCATAAAAGAACCACAGATATGCTTGTAATACTAAAGCAGTTCCACCAAGCATAACATTATATTTATGATAAAAATAAAGCAGAAAGCCAAGCACATCTCTCACTCTGTTTTCACTATGTTTGTGGATTATTCATAGCATAGCCTTATTACTTAGTGTTTCAATTCTTTTGAATGGAAGCTCTCCAAACCAGAAGCACAACCCATAATCTGAAACGCATCAGTCACGTGCAGAGAAAAAGGTAAATATTGCAGAGTGGTTTGAGGGAATTTGACAATGCGTTCAAACAGCAATAAGGAAAAAGAAATTCATTATTCATATGTATGTGCATCATTAGCGGCTGTGAGACATGCTGTCACTGTGCTGCTACAGCAGAGCAGAGATCAAGGCCTGCTGTTGTCTGTACACTGAGAGCAAATCCAACCACAGTGTGTGTGTGTGAGTCCAGCAAAACAATAGGAAAAGTGAGTTTCACAAGCTCATTATGAGTTCACCTCAGGCTCCTGCACCTCGGTGACAGAGCAAAAGACATGAGAAATGAGAAGAGTGTGAGCTTTAGACAGGAGCAGCGAGAGGGGAAGAAAGGCTGCGGTGACAGAGACAGATGGAGGGAGATGTACTGTGTGCTTCTCATTTACAATACCGTGTCTCGCTTTCTTGTTTTGCTTCTTTTCTGCTCTGCTTGAAGTTATTGGGACGAAGCTGAAGTTATTGTGATAAAGGACCATTTGTGTCCTGGTCACTATTTCTGTCACTTTTTTTACTTATATGTTGTTAAACAGTAGAGTATATTAGCAAAAAACATTACAGCAGATGCTTTTATGTTACTTTAATTCATTTTAATAAGTTAATTTCAACCCAGGCTCATTCTGATTACATACCCCATATGCATTTCTGGAGAGAGCAAAATACATCTCAGGGCCTACGTTTTTTTTTTGTTTTTGCAAATCCACCAGAGGCCGCTGTGTACGCTTTCTCCCGAGAGTGCCAATTGCGCCTGCTGTTCGCACATAAATCCACCAGAGGTTTCTGTCGATTGACTGACTGAGTGACTGACCAAATGACCGATCCTCCCTCTTCCCTAAACCCAACCAATAGTGTTTTAAAAAGCACCGATTGACCCAACCACCCACTTCCCTAAACCCAACCACAGTGTTTTGAAAAGCAATTTAAAAAAGAAAAGCCCCCTGATTTTTATCCTGTTTTCAGATTTTATCACATTCTCACTGTTATTTACTTGTTTATTAAATTTTTTGGCTTTTGTTTTTGTCTTACCAACTTTCTGGAACTGTTCTTCACCGAACTTGAACCCCGTCGTCGCAAACCCATCTCAAGTCCGTCGATGTATGTATCGAGCAACCAGACAAACTGCTAACAGCAGAAAAGCCATCCACATACAGGTAAGCGGTCAGCTGGTAAGTGAGAAAAGTGATGGTTTCATATTGCCCTGTAGTGTTCGTTTTAAAGACGAAATGCAGTCATACGTACCTCTGGCTACATAATTCGCAATTTCTAGAAGTGTATATAGACGTACGTTTTCAGAATGTTGGTTAATTTGGCTTCAGCATTACTGTGCGTTCACACCGAAAGCGGTGAGAGTGTCCAAGGTCGCTCTGGCCGCCCTGGCGACTACGCTGTCTGCCTTCAGCTTCAGCCGTTGCAGCATATCAGTTACATTCCTGCATAAAACATGCTTTCTAGCGTGAAAATGTTGCACATTTCTTATCAAATTTATTTAACAATGGAAGATCAAGTTGCCTGTGGTGTGACTTTGCTCCACTTAATTGTCCAATGTGTCCATATGGCTGAAATATCCTGAAGCAGCAATAGTTTTGTATTGTCACATGAGATTCCCGCATTTTTAAAGATAAATATATATAACATTAATGTACATCAGTAACTCGCCAGTAACTTATTTAATGCATGTTCCTGTAAGAAAGCATTGTAAATAATTGAAAATCCGGCGACTGCAATCAAACTGTGGTCGGAACCAGGGGCATCGCTAGACTCAATTCACTGGGGCACGCCTCTCGCACGCGCTGCTCTTCTTCTGAGAGTCCCGGTAGTAAACATGCACACCAAAAAAGCAGGCTACCTGCTTGTTACGCGCCGTCCATGCATTGTAAAACCAGCGTAACAGCCTTTTTTGTTTTGCAAGTGGACAAAACTAAAGTTTAAACAATATGATGGTGATCTTACTAAGCATTCCTCCTGATAGATTTTTTTGTATGAAGCAAAAAGGAGGGATGACGAGTCAGAGAGGTAAGACTTAACAAACCTAATTCTCTGCCATGTGTCAAGTCTACAACAGATAATCCTATAACACATCTTTTTTTTTGTATTTTATTGAATTTTCTATAGAATTTCATTTAAATGAAATTAATATTAATGCAAAAGTAATTTCTTAAATGATCTTAGCATATCACTTCAGTTGTCTTAACATTGTTTTCCAGTTACATTTAAGATTATTTTGAAGAACAATTAAATAATTAATAATAAGAATAGTTTTATTTATAATAAATATAATACACATATGTATATAAATATATATATATATATATATATATATATATATATATATATATATATATATATATATATATATATATATATAGTGTATTTATGTATATAGTGTATTTATATATATATGTTCTGTTGGACATTGTAGTCGGAGGAGCTGCAGTGCTACTCAAACGCTTTCAAGCGCGCAGACGGGGAAAGTGTGCAGGCACGCTTTTGAAACTCAGACAGCGCGGATTTCGGACCGCGTTGCCTAGCATCCATCTGGCAAATCACCGCTCTCTACCCAACAAAATAGACGAACTCATTCTGCTCTCTCGGACAAACAGGGATTTTCTGCATTCAGCTGCTCTGTGTTTCACGGAAACCTGGCTGAACAACACCATACCGGACAACGCGCTTCACCTACCGGGCTATCAGCTGTTCAGAGCGGATCGCGACGAAGAATCAATGCGGAAATCGTACGGTGGCGGGACGTGCTTTTACATCAATGAAAGGTGGTGTACAGATGTAACAGTTTTAAAGAAGATGTGCTGTCCAGATCTCGAAGCACTGTTTATTAACTGTAAGCCTTTTTACTCCCCGCGCAAGTTCTGCTCGTTCATCCTCGTCAGTGTTTACATTCCTCCGCACGCACACGCGATACAGAAACTAGCTGATCAGATCACGGTGATAAAGCAACAACACTCGGACTCTGTTTTAATCATTCTTGAGGATTTTAACAAAGCAAAACTATCCCGTGAACTGCCAAAATATAGACAGCATGTTACATGTCCCACAAGAGACAGTAATATATTGGATCACTGCTATACCACAATAAAGGATGCATACCGCTCCGTCCAACGAGCAGCTTTGGGACACTCTGACCAATGTTTGATTCATCTCATTCCAACCTACAGGCAGAAACTGAAAACAGCCAAACCTGTATTAAGATCTGTGAAAAGATGGACTAACGAAACCGAGCAGGATCTACAAGCCTGTTTCGACCTCACTGACTGGAGTGTTTTTGAAGCTGCTGCAAACGATCTGGATGAGCTCACAGAGACTGTAACGTCTTATATCAGTTTCTGTGAAGATGTGTGCATTCCTTCCAGGACTCAACTCACATACAACAATGACAAACCATGGTTCACTGTAAAACTCAGACTACGTCAGGCCAAGGAGGTTGCTTACAGAAATGGGGATAGGGCCTTGTATAAGCAGGCCAAATACACACTGGAAAAGGAGATTAGAGTCACAAAAAGGAACTATTCGGAGAAACTAAGGAGTCAGTTCTCTTCCAGCGACTCAGCATCTGTGTGGAAAAGTCTGAAAAACATCACAAACTACAAGACACCATCCCCCATGGTGAATGACTTCCGGCTACTTTGACGCTTTCCCAGCTTTCGGTGTGAACGTACGTTAAACATTATTTGATGGAAAATTTGAATTGATGTTTTAAGATGTGTTTTATTGAAGTAAGTTGAAGTGACTTTTTAAAAGTTAAATTGATTTAATTTAAACATTTAAGGCAGCAACAATTTTTACAGTGTATGCTGTTCCAGAAAAATGTATACTGAAGAACACAAAGATGGCATAGATGAGAACATTTACTGATTCTTTGGTTAATTCATTTATTAATTTTTTATGTCCCATGTACCCTCACAAGTCCATCAATAATAGTTTAACAACAACAACAACAACCACAAAAACAACAATAATAATACATAAAAAATTATTCTGTGATTCATTTTAATTAATATTTCATTATGTTTTGTGACGCTTATAATAGTAAAATATATCATAGGACTTTTAATTTTTTATTTTATTTATTATTGTACACAACTAAATTTGAGGAAGCAAATATTCTGCTGTGTGAAAGGCTTTACTGTAAATAAATGCATTAATGCTGCTAGCAAAAGAATGATTAAGTTAAACATTAAGATAATTATTACAAATGAATTATTACATTCGTTATCAAAAAGAAATTAGTGCAATTAATTAATAGCAACAACAACTCTTATTTTTAAAATAACAGCAACAATAATAACAAACTGCAACCTAAGGTTGCAACCAATATTTAGTTACATGGTAAATAATAATTAAACACTGGTTAATGAATTAATGTAAAATAAATGCAATATTATTAGTAATTCAATTTATATAAAAGTAAAAATAGCAACAACAACAATAATACTAACTTCTATATAATTTTTATGATCATCAGCAGTGTTGCTCTTGCAGACTGCTGGAGAACTCACACTAAACTGCACTACAAATCCCATCATGCACTTCACTCACACACCTGGCCCAGGTTCCCCTTGATTGTAAACACACACACAGCAGAAGCTGTTCAGGACTAATCAGGTGGACTGTAAACACAGAACACCTTTTTTACCTGCTTTCTGGAACCACTTGAATCCAATCATCGCGGTCAACTCCTACCTGCGTCTCAAGGACACCGACGTACGGAGCAAGCTACTGGGCAAACTGGTAACAGCGGTAAAGTCTTCCACATAGAGGTAAGTGGTCAGCGAAAAGAAACAGAAGCCATTGGCACTGTAATTCCACCCCATAGTGTTTGTCATAAAGACGAAATGCAGGGATACGTAGCTCAGGCTACATAATTCGCACTCTCCCGAAATGTATACTGGGGTACGTTTTCACAATGAGGCTGTGTTGACTTTTTTTAGATTACTGAGCAAACATTATTATGTTTTTATTCAGTTTACCGCCATCTTGTACCAAGATAAATTTGTTGTATCTTCTGAATTGTCAGCAGTTACACGTGTAAACAAGAGTGACAGGATCTGATACAAATTAGTGTGATTACGAGCATTAAAAATCATTTTTGAGACTCCAGACAACTTACTGACAGTTAACTGCAGCGAATCTTTACTGTAAACACAGTACACACAGGGGCTTGTATATGGCAGAAAGATGTGGAGGAAATACGAGTGGTTTGCCTGACTTATATAAAAACATTGAGAGTCTAAATAAATCCTCAGAATCACACAAGGTAAATAGGAGCGAATGCTTTGTGTGTACATGTGTGGTATTTGTGTGTCTTTGTGTGTACTGGTTCTGGTGGTTTAAGAGGACAAATTTGTATAATGACATGGGGTGACATGGGGTACAATTTGAGGTGGTTTGTGAGGACATGTGTCCTTGTTATTCAAAACTGTTAAAAATTATGTGGGACTTACACATTCAAAATTTGCCACAGGTTGTCTGTGTGTTTTATGTTTTAAGGGTAAAGTTAGTGTAACAATGTGTCCTGACTGCATACGATGTGACAAGATTCCAGCAATAAGCAATTTGTCTGTCTACATACACCAGAAATGACAGAAAAGAAACATTTAAGTGTAGAAGTGTAGAGACAAGGTTTGTAATCTACTATATGTTTGCTATTTATTTTATTCTGAACGTTAAAGAGGTAAAGTATCTGCTTCTGCTTTCATTATGACAATAAATGTAACACAAAATAGTACACTACAAAAAATTAGCAATAAATATTAACAAAAATTCCAAGGCACTCAGAAATTAAGTGAAGTTTTTTAACTTACCATTCAACTGCCTCACACTTTTTTTGATTATCTTTATTAATCTCTAATCCAACGTGCACTGACACGTTAATCACCCCTTAAGCACTTTTTGTTTGAGTCTGAAGCAATAAATTTGATCTTGTTTTCAGAAATAATAAGTCAAAATTAAGTCAGTTTTTCTTTGAATCAAGCTAAATATTCTGCCAATAAGCAAAATAGTATTGTTTTTGCTTAGAAATAGGATTACTTTACTTGCCCCATTGGCAGATTATTTTGCTTGATTTAAAGAAAAACTGACTTAATTTTGTATTTGTATTGTAATGTTGTAGACAACATGTATTGCTTGTCTAGAAAATGTTTCTTTATTTAAGAAGTTTTGGATATTTGGATATTTATTGGATATTTGGATATTTATGCTAAAAAAAAACTTTTTTTCTACAGTGTATTAAAACTTACACTGAATTCAGCACATAATCAACATAGGTGATCATTGTCATAGTAGTTTATGCTGTTGTTCAGCTGTGACATTGCAAAAAAAGAATCGTGGATGGAATATATTTTTATCACATCACCAGTAAGGACATGGTTTAGGCACTTTAATAAACATTTTTAGACTATAAAATATATTATGGCAATCGAGAGTCCTCATAAACCACCAAAATGTGTATGCATGTGTTTTTGTATGTCTGTTTATGTGTGCATTTGTGTGTGTTCTCGTGTCAGTGGGTGCACACAGTGAGGGCACAACAGCAGCTCTCAGTTTTCTGTTATGCGCTTCTGTGGGTCGAGTCAAATGGAGCATAAGCTCAACAACCTGAAGCAGATTTGTGAAATTCAGATTGTTTTTCCACTGCTGGGGTTGAGATGAGGTCAGGCAGTTTGTACCTGCAGAGTCGTTCAGCAGCACACCTTTCAGCAAATGGTCTGTACAAACAGCACAGCAGTTATCAGTCAGTTTACACATTTTTACTTCTTTTTGTCTCTCAACTTTATTTATAAACATGGCTGTTCACACTTAAAATAAAGTCATTTTTAACCCTGGGTCAACTGAATATTGCATTAAGGCTGTGATATACGTCAAGTGATGTAATTTCAACAAAATCAGCCTAAAAAAATGTTCACTTGGAGTTTGATTCAGGAGTTTGAAACAGCTTGCTTCATCTGGTAAACACATCAAAGCACCTTTAAAGGCACAATAAGTAAAAAAAAAAAAAAAAACTAGAAAAAAAAAAAACAACAAAAACCACTAGAGCAGTGTTATATAATTTGACTTGTGTACTTACATTATGCCAAATGTTTCAAAGACTATTCAAATTCAGAGAAAGAAGCTATTATAACTAGTGCACTGTGTCACCATGCTAATGTCACACATACTCAATATCTTATTTGTTTTTATAAAAACAGGGAAATACCAAAGACACTTTATTATTTTGTGCATTTTATTGGACTGCACAGAGCAGCATTATAACAGAACCTGCATGTGTATTTAGTATAAAAATACAGCGCTGCTGACAGCTCCCTTGATTTTACACGTAAGTCACAGAATCATCAGTCTTTGTTTGTTATGAATACGCACTAGTGGTGAACATTACACATTGTGCCTTGAATCCATGGTGCTGATTTAGAAAGCTGGTGTGACTCGGAGGCTCCAACTTTTTAAAAATCTCCTATTAATTTTTCAGCTTGAATTGTTTTCTGTCACAATTTTATAAGGGCCAAGAGAGCTCAAATCGCAGCACTTTGAAGGCTGATATAGGCTTCTGCGTCGAGTGATTGCCATGACCCACAGCACATGCCTTGCGCTTAGCCGTGACTTTATCCTTCTGCATTCTGTTTGTGTTGCTCTGCAATAACAATTTTGAAACACTAGTTGGCATAGAGCTCCTCCATAGGACTCGACACTTGTTAAACACTCGGGCCCGCCCACACTTGTCTACGCTGCCAGGCTGACCAATCACAGAGCTTGTGCTATGCGCCGTCGCGACATGTAGTAAATTTCTTTGAGATGTGCGTGTCAGTGTCGGCGTAAGTCACGGCAAGGGGTATGCGACCACGTGAAGGTTGTGCCGGTCTATACTCGTACACTCAACGCAGAAGTAAAAATCAGGCTTAAGAAAACACACGCATCCCCAACAAACAACAAGGATATACAAACAAGAAAACCTACTGAACATTAAAATAAACAAACAAAAAAATCTTACAGCATTATTAACTCTAAACAGGAAGCAGTTTTCATAAATTTCTGTTGTGTGAATTTGTGTTATGTACTTTTCAATGTTGATTCAGTTTAGCTCATTATCAGTAGAGCTGTCATGATATCAGATTTTTTACAATTATCATTTAATTTCTGTTAACAATATGTATCAACATGCGTATTATATATATATATATATATATATATATATATATATATATATATATATATATATATATATATATATATATATATATACCCCATTTTATGTTTAACGGAGAGAAGATTTTTTTAAAGACATTTCTAAACGTAATAGTTTTAATAACTTATCTCTAATTACTGACTTATTTTATCTTTGCCATGATGACAGCAAATAATATTTGACAATATATTTATCAAGAAAGTTTTATACAGCCTAAAGTGACATTTAAAGTCTTAACTAGGTTAACTAGGTCAACTAGGCAGGTTAGGGTAATTAGGCAAGTTCAGAATCAGAATCAGAATCAGAATCAGAATCAGAATCGGTTTTATTGCCAAGTGTGCTTCACACACACAAGGAATTTGTTTTGGCTACAGAAGCTTCCAGTGTACATAAAGTGACAAGTGACAACACAAAATATAGTTATTGTATAACGATGGTTTGTTCTGTAGACTATGGGACAAATTAAAATGCTTAAAATGGTTTTTAAAAAAAATTAAAACTGCTTTTATTCTAGCCGAAATAAAACAAATTTCTTTCAAAGACTTTCTCCAGAAGAAAAAATATTATCAGCCATACTGTAAAAATTTCTTTGCTCTGTTAAACATCATTTGAAAAATATTTTAAAAAGAATAGGGGGGGGGGGGGGGGGGGGACTTATAATTCTGACTTCAACTATATGTATATAGCATTCAATGCTTAGTAGACTACTGTTAATTAAACCACCAGCTTTGGACAAAACATTTGCTAAATGTCTAAATATTCGATTTTTTTTACTTGAAATTAAATAAACAATACCTAAAAAACTAAAGCTAATTCAATTAGTAAATTATTAACAAACTTTTCAGCAAATTAAAAAAAAAACTAAACAAGAAATAAAACATAAACAAAATAATCAAATGAATCTACTATAAATTAAGAAAGGTATAATAAAGCGCCACCTCTATGTGTAGTATAAATCCACCATCCTTTTCTTTGAATATTTTTTTTTGTCATTTGCACCTAATATGCACTCTATGTCAAATAAAATCGCATCAGTAAATGTCATTGGATGCAGACACAGGACGTGTCATCTTGACTGACCAGTATTTGTGTGCAACATTAAACACCACCAGAGGATGGCGCTGTGTGTCTCCAAACCTCACTAACCTTTAAGCATCAGGTCAGCCCAGCCGTTAACATGTTGCATTGTGATGGCAGCACAGGAGTCTCTCTCTCTCTCTCTCTCTCTCTCTCTCTCTCTCTGTATGTGTGTGTGTGTCAATGTGGCGGCAGCAAGTTTTACTACAGATGCCACCTGAAAAGGGCACATGAGCTGCCAAACGGCCTGGCACACAGAGTGGTGTCAAACCCCATCCTGTTGGCTGCCCTCTGCTTCACTCAGACTGCTCCAGCCGGTAAAGTGAACACACATACACACACCTCTGGCCGCTGGTTAGTGCTGTTGAGGATGATCGTGTGTGTAGATGAGCAGTGGGTGTTTGTTGTCTGGAAATGTTGGCTTGCTCTTTCAGTTTGTTTAGTGTTCTGATTCTTGATAAATGAGAATTCACAAGTAAGCGATGTGACTTCATTTTGTGTCTAGGGCCATGCGTAGTAAATACACATTTGGAAAAGAATTTATGGACACCATGTATTGTTTACAGTTTTTCCAACTGCTTTCACACATTTTCAAAACAGCATCACCTTTTTTTAAATCTCTGCACACAATTCTCAAAAATACACACAAAATGCAAAATGTCTCACATTTCTTTCAAAATGTAACACTTGCATTAAAAACACCATAGACACATGTCAGAATGAAGCATTTGCATTAAATGGCAAACACTTCTTTACAGGAATTTAGGATTTAGGAAAGCTGAATATGCGGTAGGTACAAAATCACAAATTTTGTGGATGGATGGTAAACCATTTTTTTTTTTTTTGACCAGAACAGCCCAGTCTCCTATCACCTTTGACCTATTTATAGGCCTACACTACAGTGATTGGTTAGTGATCATAGCCTGATGTAATATTAAACTCATGTATTTTAGCTTTAAGTATATGGAAGGCTGCTTTCAGTTTCAGGTCACATAAAACAAACATTATGTTGAAAACTCATCAAGTGGCTTTACCTGTACACTATTCACAATAATACAGACTTTTTAACACCTCTTATGTTCTTACTATTTGAAACAGTTTTAAAAGTTTTAAGCACTTAACAAATGAGGTTAACAAGAAATCTTAGAGGGAGTCATTCATAGTGAGTAACTTAGTTCATTTATAAATAAGCTGATTTGAACAAATCTGAATGAACAATTCAGTGACAAAGATGGAGATTTGACGCCACCCATTGGACACTTTGATGTCAATGTATTTCAGCCAAAAACAATGCAATATTTTTAAATATATAGAAAAATCTGATCAAATAAATGTAAATGTAAGGTTAAATATGACATCTCATATGTGAATAGATGATATTTAAAAGAGGCAGCAATTCAGTGCTGATAATGGGATTTGGGCAAACATATCATTAAAATATTATATGCTATGCTGTACTAATTGAATATTGTAACAAATAGCACCTTATATAATTTGATGAAGAAGTGTGCGCATCCAAATATGTCATTTACCACAGTTGTAAAATGCTGGAACAGTTTGAAAATGCACCTGGAAAGAGCTTGAAAAGTTCTTAAATGTGCCTTTGGTAATGGTGTAAGAGCCTTGTGATTTTTTCCAAAATGCTTGGTTTGACTTTTCGGGGATCGTCTACTCTTCCCTGTTGATGACCCCTGACCTACTTTTTGCTGAATCTGAATTTCAAATTCTGAAAGTTTGAAAATACATCTATAAAAAATTCATCCTTGAAAAATTCAGTTGTCTTAAATTTCAGATATTCACTTATTCAACTTAAGAAATTCCAATTAAGAAATTCCAATTAAGAAATTCAAATTATAAATTAATTTTTAACAGAATATAAAACTTCTGATTTATTAAATTACAATTGTCAATAATTAAAATTAACACAGCTCATTCATTGGTTGTTTTGCATGCAGCTTATGGCTGGGACCAGACAGAATCTGCGGACATGTTTTGCTATTTCTGTGGAGAATTTTGTTAAAAAGTATCCTAACTAAAAACTTAATATATGAAATAAAAAAATTATAGCTTTTTAACTTTTATTTAATGTTTACAATGCAAATCAATCTAGATCCACTTATTTGGTAAAGTCTCATAAAATATCTCTACTAAAAGACAGAAAATATTACTTTACAAACTGTATTGTAGAAAAAAAATCAAATAAACACTTTCATAGCAGTCAATAACATTACTGTAATTAATAAATAAATGGAATAATATAAATCTACACACATTTACACAAGTAAATAAATAGACTCATTGATGGGCCAAAAGTCTGCAGATTTCTGCGCACGCAGATTCCGTGTGGGCCTACTTATGGCATTTAAATAAATCTATTTATTTAACAAACAGAATTACAACAACAGCAATAATAAATGTAGTAAATTAATTCATTAGCTGAAAAATAGTTTGTAACATACATTATTAGCCCCCCTGAAATTATAAAGCCCTCCCTATTTATTTTTTCCCCCAATTTTTGTTTAACGGAGAGAAGATTTTTTTCAACACATTTCTAAACATAATAGTTTTAATAACTTATTTCCTATAACTGATTTATTTTATCTTTGCCATGATGACAGTAAATAATATTTTACTAGATATTTTTAAGACACTTCTATACAGCTTAAAGTGACATTTAAATGCTTATCTAGGTTAATTAGGTTAACTAGGCAGGGTTCTGTTTTCGAAAACCATCGTTAGCCAACTAAGGTCGCAAGTTGCATTGTTACAAACATAGTTCATTGATTTGGTGTTTCCCAAATCCATCGATCCGACAAACATTTGCAAACGGCGTCACAAACTTGTACTTGCAACTACACCTCTGGAGCTGTAGTTAGAAACATTCCTGGCTGTGTTATATTCCCAGTTATCCCCCCAATGCCCTGTTCGTTTAGAACATTCTAACATTTAAACTTGGAATTATTAAAAAAAAAAGCATAAAAATCACTCTTTGAGGTGTAATTTGCATTCAAAGCATTTTTACAAATCAGTTTTAGCGATCTTCATGTTTACAACTGCGTTCCCTTCGTAGTGCACTTTGATGTCATTTTGACATTGATGTAATTTTGAACACAGCCGTGGCTCATGACGAAAGCTATAGGTGACCTATTATTTAAAAGTGGAATTTATATTACGTCCCCAAAGCTTGTGAAAACAAAAAAACATAGAATATGTTAATGCTTTTAATTTATAATCGGTTATTTATTAAGTATCTGTACTGTATATGACATGGGCCTGTTGGTTAGAACATTTCTGCAGTGGTTTGCATGTGTCAAATTGTAAAAGTAGACTTTTTAAAAAATAAAAATAAATAAACAATATCCTACTTAATACTACTACTACTACTAATCATCATCATTAATATTAGTAATATTAATAATAAGATAGAGCATCATTATGGACGTTTGACGTTATAACTAACGTGGTTCAAACGTTGAATCTGCGACAGAGAAACTACAGGATTTGGGAAACACTCGTCATTACATCTTTCTTTTGCCAAACGATTCATTGTACTATGAAAGTTCAGCTGCAAGTTACGTCGTTGTTTGGGAAACGCATCCCAGGTTAGGCAAGTTATTGTATAACAATGGTTTGTTCTGTAGACTATCGAAAAAAAATAGCTTAAAGGGGCAAATAATTTTTTACCTTAAAATGGTTTTAAAAAACATAATTTGGGAAATTAATAAAAAAATCTAAATAAAAAAATAAAAGGGGGGCTCATAATTCTGACTCCATCTGTTTATTAATTATTTTTCCTGCAGCTTATGCCATTATTTTAACTTTGAAACATGTATTTAAAAATGCCATTATTTTGCTCTTCTGAAGTCCTCCTTTTACTCCTTTTACTACTTTCACTGTCATTGAAGTTTAACTTCCTGAAAGTATTTCACGTCAGCCACCCATTTACATGTATAATAAAGCTCTTTCTAAGTTCATTCTCCTGGGTTAGTTTTTAGTCTGCTCGTGTGATTCCAGAAGCAAAGCATTGTGTCTAATGTGCCCGTTTGAGCATGAAAACACAAAGATGCAATGACAAGGCATTCTTGTGTGTGTGTGTGTAAAGTTGTACTGTGAGAGCGTGCGCGTCTGTACAGTGTATGGAGGCAGGTGCAGGCCGGCTCCTGAATTAGTTCTTTGTGTTGTGTTAGTTTTTAAAAGCACTCCTGCCCAATCTGTCTCTTTCTCTTCCTCCCTGCCTCTTCCTCTCCTTTCTCTCTTTCTGTCGTGCTGTCTGTAGGAAGCTGGGAGTGAAATGTTTGCAGCTGAAACAGTGGCAGGTCTGTAGTGCAGTCAGACACAGAGTCATATATCTGCAGAGCACGCTGCACTTCATCTATCACTGACACACACACACACACACACACACACCTTTTATAACAGCCTGCATTGTTTTCAAGCCTTAAGTCCTGGTGACAATGAGAGGGAGAGGTCGTCATGGTTACCAAAAGCCTTGGTGCAGAAGAAAAGACACTCAACTAAACGGCTGTCCAGTAAGTTAAAGCCAAACTCAGAGTATAACAACACAAGAGGAACAGAGGCCTGTAGTTTTCTAGAGAACTGGAGATTCTGTACACTGCCATAGTCTTTAATGACTAAATGTCAGGAAAGAGACACTAAATAGCAGGTTAGTTTCCAAACAGCCCAGAAGACTAAAATATAAAGCAGTTGAGCAGATGTGAATAAGCAAAAGTGAGTCCAAAGCACACACATTGGGAAACACAGTCTATGAGTAAATGAATCTTTTTTTTTCTTTTAGGAAGACAAGTTAAGCAATAAAACTAGGACAGGGGTAGACAAGTTCTGTCCTGGAGAGTTTTGATCCAGGCTTAGAAAAAACACTGGCTTGTAACTTTCTTGTGACATTTAGGTCTTTATTGGCTTGTTTGGGTTCACAAAGGTTATGGTTGGTGCAAAACCGCAGCTGTCCTGAGAGCTCATTCTAAGGTGGACAACCGCTGTTTCAAGAAGCAGACTCGTTGGAATTACCTTCATGGAATGTTCTCAGCAGGTCTTGGTTTTGGACAGTGGTATGCAAGTCCAGTCCTGGAGAGCTGCAGCCCTGAAGACTTTTGCTTGAACCCTAATCAAACACCTGAACAAGCTAATAAAGGTCAGAGTCTTATGCCGAGTTCAGACGGCAAAATTTTTGCCCTGATTTTGATTTGCCGACAGGTTTTAAGAAATCACAGACAAATGCCTGAAATCACAGGCACATTGGCTCTCGTTAGCATGAGTTACAATCAAACAGTATGAACTATCAATGACTCAATCTGATAGAATCGCAGATGGGTCGCCGGCACCCGTGAGATATTTGGCATGCTAAATATCTGGACCTGTTGGCGATTCAAAATCATGCTGTGTGAAATGTTTTCTGATTGAAAGTAACAATTACTTATGGCCAGTGAGAGGGCAGCATTCAGGCCAGTGGTAAGTGGGGGGAGAATTTACAAAGGTATAGACCACATTATCAACAAGCATGATTTCAGTTGAGAAAGGGGCTTCTTTTCAGTCTATTTGTACCCAAGAAATTGAGGGAAAACTATTGGAAATTTAGCAGGAGCACCTGTGTCTGATTGGCGTGTCATCTGAGCAAGACCACCACCAGATGGAGAAAAAAAAGTTGGAGAGAAATTCATAATTCCCGTCAAAAGCTAGGTTAGCAAAATATGTACAATGTCTTGCCCACTATAGCTTCTTTCTCATTAGGTAGTTAATAACAAAAGATAAACTAAGTGACCTCGCGTTGTATCTATGTCATATGTGTTGGGTTGTGAGACATTTGCCAACTGAGACAAAGTTGTCAGCGATTTTTCCTATTGTAAAGTCATGCAGTGTGAAAACCTGATCCATCTTGCAGTGTAAACACAGTAGTGATGGAATGTTACCATAAATAGTCATGCAGTATGAAAGCATCTGTAATGCGACTGCTTTGAAAATTGTGTAGTTTGATCTTGGCATTACTTGAAAACTAAAGACAGATTTTAATCAAGGCTGGATCAAGACTTTGCAGGACTGTGGCTCCCCAGGACAGAACTTGCCAACTGGTCTTGAATGTCGTCTTTAGTTCCCCAAGAAAATTTCCAGTCCATTAAGTGTTCCAACTTGCTACCATGGTCACCAACTCCAGGTTCTGTGGGGGTGAGGGCAAAATGTGAGTGATACGGTGTAAGTTACATGAATACATGGAAAAGTGGATGAATCTGGCAGTTCAGAGAGTTTCAGGTGGAAAGATACTGGGTTCATTTCTTTGACAATCACGATTGGGGCCAGTGCATTTGGCACTCTTGCAAAGAGGATCCACCCGGATTTCTTAGTAAAAAAGTCATACCTTCTGTACTGGAGTGTAATGGTGAGCATTGCATATGCAAATATTGGCTTGATGTCCCGTTATGTATGGCTCTTTGCAAATGATACTCAGCTGAGTCCTAGACTGTCTTACTCTACTAGAACCAGTGATTCACAGCTAGAGCTCCTGAATGTTCCTCGGGTAACAAGGGAACATAGGTGGTTGGTAGCCAGGAATAGACTAACATGTATTGAGATCTGTGAGTAAGACTGTTGATGAAAGGAGTTCTGCTCAAACTTGGCTAAGGCAGTAAACTGGCTCCAGAGATTTTGGTGGTCATAGCAGAAAGTTTGAAGGAAGTGATCAATGTTCTGCTCTTTGCATTCCATTCTGTTCCAACCAACTTTGATATATGGGGATTGGACATATTGGGGTCCTCAATCTGAATTGTTATATTTGGGAATTCCAAAATATCAGAATATGTGGTTGAAGATTAGTTCTTCCATCTCAATGACTGTAGTTACTTGAGGGGAATCTGATGGCAGGTTGAGGAGAATCAATCCAACACATCGAGAATATAGCTGTTCCCCTGTGACTGTGGAAGGTCTGTAATGAACTTGATTGCCAGATATGGGGTCGACTGGCAATGGGCAGTAGAAAGATCTTGCCTGATGTAAGGTGGTGAGAGTTCTTGGTAGTTATGTGGTCTCTAGATATTTACTCATAAATCCTCTGATGCCTTGGCCATGTTGGGCACACAGAACCTATAACATAGGAGTGAAAGGATTTCTCTGACCCTTGGTTGACCTCAATAGAGGTTGTTGCTAATTGCAAATGTTTTTACATTGACTCTTGGGTGCATTCTTTAGATCAAGAGTGCAAATCATCGGAGAATGCTCAGAGTTACTAACTTGGCTTCTCTCTTAGAATTTTGACTTTATGCCTATCTAAGGTATTGGAGATTCTTGTGATTAGTGAAGATGTTAAGTAGTTACTGGCATCCTCCAGCCAATTGCTCTAATCCTCCAATTCAGCTTTGATGGCTAGCAACTCCTAATAACTGATGTGATAACGTCTCTCTGCTTGATTGATATTACTTGAGAAAAAAGATGCATGAATTGAATTTAGGAGGAAAGCCCTGCTGCTGAGATTCCTACTCCACCTCCACGATGAAGGATTTTGCAGGATCAGGATGAATGATGACAGCCCTAGAAAAAAAAACTTTAGCTTCGTGGGACCAGAACAGAGATCTAGGAGAGTGGAGAGAAGACTAGAGACAACACGACAGTTACTTATGAAGTGGTAGAGGAAATTGGCAATTTTGGAGATCTCTGATGGTTGTGTGTTATCCCTGGTGATTGTGTCATGGATGATGATATATACTAAGAATTTGATCTTGGGTTGGTAAAATTATCAATCTCAATCCTAAGGAATAGATTACATTCTCTCAATTATTGGTGGCAATGTATGATGTGATGTGGACATTTAGCCATGCTTAACGCATAGATCAAGAAGTCATATCTGAGGTTGAAATGATAAAGTATCTTCTGAAAAACAGGTATTTTAACATAGTGTATTTTTGCAAAATAAATACATAAACATAGTGTATTTATGTAAAATACATACACATGCCAGTTGTCATCCTATATCTACCAGTAATATATCTTATTAAAATAATGTTTAAATGCTTAGTTTTTTAACCAAGTTCTGTAGTTTTTAAGAAATGTATGAATAAAAGCCTGATGATCATGTATGATTTTGTTCATATAAAACATTTTTATTCACATATCTTTGTGTGTGTACAAATATTCTGGATTTTGTAATAAAATCAAATATTTTTTACCACAACCTTTTAATTTTACAAAGTTCTTAAAACACTATCACTGAAGACATTTGATAGATTTGTAGGGATGGATTTTACTCTTTTTAAATGTACCGTAATTTAAATGTGCCATGTAATAGAAAAAACAAACAAACAAACAAACTCTGGAATCTGAAGAAAAAGGCCAAGGAATGACTTTGACGCATTCTTGCCAGCTTTCCTCAACTTTCCTTCCCATCTGGTATTGATAAATACTCAAAATTCTTTATAACTTTTGATCAAATACCAACAGATGAGTAAATCTTTAAGTCACTGGTTAACTTTAACAAAAGAACCCTTGATTGCTCTTGTAGGGTATTTAAAGAGAAGGACGAAATGTCTCCAGACTGACCCGTAGTAAGAGCTCTCAAGCTTAACACTAAAGGTTGTATAATTTGTATGTTTCATTTGGATTTACATCTGTATGTATAATTTGGGCTTCCATCTATACTCTTAGATTTGTCTTTGAGTAATTGATGTTGTGCATTTACTTCTGAGTTAGTGTTTATTTTTGATTATGTAGTTGGCACGATACACTTTTATATGGAAAATGAATGTTTACCTTTTTGATTAATTCTGGAATCTCCTGAATTCATTGTACCAGTAGATTATGCAGGGTCTGCGCTACTGCTATGACATGATTTGATAAATTTTAAGGCGCATTTGACTATGGATCAGGAGGCACAGCTGCATGAAGACCTTTAATCATTTAGTCACTGATATTAGCAAGTTGTATGGAAATGACTAAATTATACTCTTTTAGTAGGAGTGAGCTGGAGGCAACCAGACTAATTGGGTGTTGGTTAACCCTGCTTCCTCTGACTAACTTCAGAATGTTGAGATAGTGCCCGTGAGAAGAAACGCAATCCTGGGTCTAGGAACTCTAAGCAGCGTTTGGTCCCTAATGAGCCTACAATTAAGAATATCAGACTCAAGAAAATATCAAAATCTGAATTACATCACAGCTAAGCTAATAATATGGTCAGCTAAAACATCAACAGTAAAATTGGAATAATCAAAACTGAGTCAGTTTGAACTTGAAAAGTTGAAAACAAATCTGAATAAATTCTAATAAATAACACAATTCTTTTCAGAAGGGCTAGAAAAGGCTTACACGCATTTAACCTTCGACCTTTCATCGGATTCCGATGTTGGGCTGATAGAATGGAATCTTACAGTTTATACTTTTTTATTTAGACGTTTCGATCACAATTATAATATAAAAGTTCAGAAATCTGTGTATAAACTCTATTCAGGGTAAAAGAGCAAAGAATGTGCAAAACAATGAAGATAATGAAAAGATTCCATAACATCAATTTCGTTGCTGGACGAGTTCACAATTGGTCATTTTGGTGCAGTCTTCATACAAACGATAAGCACGTCTACAAATCCCTCCCTTTTCGTTTTCTTCATCTCTATGACACACACGATATCCTTTTGCAATAAAAGCGTATATCCATGTAATCCAGCCTGCCTGAATCTCTGTCTCCTCTGTTGTCTGTCTCAGTCACGTCAGAGAGCTCTTTCCTCTCTGTGAACTATCTGAACTCTCCTTCACTTCTCATTTAGTGAATGTGTGAACTGATCACATCCCCAGTGCCACCACTGAACTCTACCTCACTTTCTCAACTCAGTCGCTCCTACTGCAGTTTTTTTTCACATCACACACATAGTATCGGGAGTGTTGATTTTGATTGGGTGTTTAGCATTTAAAAATGTCACTTGGATTTTTTTAATAATTAAAAAAAATAATTAATTAAAAACCTTGTGATTAATGCTATCCACCAACTTGTTGTTTTTTGATGAATGCTATCTTGCATTAGATCCACAATACACGTAGTAGCGTAATATATGTAGTATTCACTCACCAGCCACTTTATTAGGTACACCTGTTCAACTGCTCATTAAAGCAAATTTCTAAGAAGCCAATCACATGGCAGCAACTCAATGCATTAGGCATGTAGACATGGTCAAGACGATCTGCTGCAGTTCAAACCGAGCATCAGAATGGGGATGAAAGGTGATTTAAGTGATGTTAAACATGGCATGGCTGTTTCTGCCAGACAGGCTGGTTTGAGTATTTCAGAAACTGCTGATCTACTGGGATTTTCACGCACAACCATCTCTAGGGTTTCCAGAGAATGGTCTGAAAAAGAGAAAATATTCAGTGAGTGGCAGTTCTGTGGGCGCAAATGCCTTATTGATGCCAGAGGTCAGAGGAGAATAGCCAGACTGGTTTGAGCCAAGATAGGCAACAGTAACTCAAATAACGACTCGTTACAACTGAGGTATGCAGAAGAGCATCTCTGAATGCACAACACATTCAACCTTGAGGCGAATGGGCTATAGCAGCAGAAGACCACACTGGGTGCCACTCCTGTCAGCTAAGAACAGAAAACTGAGGTTACAATTTGCACAGGCTCACCAAAATTGAACAATAGAAGATTGGAAAAACGTTGCCTGGTCTGATGAGTCTCAATTTCTGCTGCAACATTTGGAGGTGGGGTCAAAATTTTGGTGTCAACAACATGAAAGCATGGATCCATCCTGCCTTGTATCAACGGTTCAGGCTGCTTGTGGTGGTGTAATGGTGTGAGAGATATTTTCTTGGGACACTTCGGGCCCTTTAGTAACAATTGTGCATTGTGCCAACACCACAGCCTAGCTGAGAATTGTTGCTGACCATGTCCATCCCTTTATGACCACAGTGCACCCATCTTCTGATGGCTGCAGGATAACTTGCCATGTCATAACATAAACATGACAATGAGTTCGCTGTACTCAAATGGCCTCCACAGTCACCAAGCACTTTTGGGATGTGGTGGAACGGGAGATTTGCATCAAGGATGTGCAGATCTGTGTGATGCTATGATGTCAATATGGACCAAAATTTCTGAGGAATATTTCCAAAGCTGAAAAAAAGAGAATGAATATTTTTTGATCCGCGACCGCAATGCATATCTGGATTTTGATCTCTTACTTTTATGGCATCACTGCAAAAACTCCCCTCAAAAAATGGCACCCAAATTGTATGTCCAAATTTATATTATTAATTTAGAGATGAAGACTAAACTTAAAGACACATGAATACAGGTGGAAAACCAAGTTGGCACTTCACTTCAAACTTAGGCCCTTTTCACATGAATAGGGTTTTTTTTTCCAAAAACTGCAGTTTTTACTACATGGTTTAGCTGTCCATCTAAATGAAAACAGTATCAGTTGAATTAAACCAAACTTTTTAAAAACTCCAGCCTGGGTGAAGACTGTAAGAAACTCTGGTAACAGCGTGCTTGTGTGGCCATTAAGTCCAGAGTTTTCTCCTCATGACATCAGCATGTGTGCTCATTCAATCATTCATTTTCTTTTCGGCTTAGTCCCTTTATTAATCCGGGGCCGCCACAGCGGAATGAGCCGACAACTTATCCAGCACATGTTTTACGCAGCGGATACCCTTCCAGCTGCAACCCATCTCTGGGAAACATCCATACACACTCATTCACACTCATACACTACGGACAATTTAGCCTACCCAATTCATCTGAACTGCATGTGTTTGGACTGTGGGGGAAACCGGAGCACCCGGAGGACACCCATGCGTATGCAGGGAGAACATGCAAACTCCACACAGAAATGGCAACTGACCCAGCCAAGGCTTGAACCAGCGACCTTCTTGCTGTGAGATGACAGCACTACCTACTGTGCCACTGCATCGCCCAGAATGTGTGCTGTTTTCTCCTTTTTGATTGGCCAACACATTTTTATTCTAAGACTTTTATCACCACCTGTTTGTTCGACATGCTCTTAATAGTGCATCACAGTGTACTGTTACACAGGTGCATCAAAACAAGGACAACCAGACTCAAGAATAGCTTTTTCCCAAAATCCATTACCATCCTCAACTCACACATGCACTGACCTCATTCATGCACACACATGGATTGGACTTTATGCAAAACACATCTAATTATATACATCTTGTACACTGTAAAACTTAAAAAGTTAAGGTAACTCAAACCATTTGAGGAAACCGATTGCAACAAACATTTTTAGTTCAAAAACTAATTCTAATGAGTACTGTGTACTTAATCCAATTGAGTCAACGAAGCAATTTGAGCACAGTAAAACCCAATAAATGAAGAGAACTCAAACCAACTGAGTACTGTAAAGCCCAATAAGTTAAGGCAACTCAAACCATTTGAGCTAAAAAAAACAATCTATATGAGTACTGTGAACTTACTCTATTTAAGTTGAAGTAATGAGGTATTTAATTAACTCATTCCCTTCAACACTGAGTTCAAAACTCTTTTTAAATGAGTAGAAATGACTTTTAGTAAATTTTGAGTTAACTACACTTATTTCATTTGACAAAGTTGACTGTTGGGTTTTACAGTGTATATATCTCTTGTTTACTCCACCTCACCCCCTCTTTCTCATTCCACTATTTATCATCTTAAATTTACATATTACATATTGTATATGCCTCTCGTTCTACCCCAGAACTATTTACTTTTACTTACCCCACCCCCCTCTCATCCCCTATTTTGCACTACTGTTTATCGTCTACAGTTATTTCTACTGTAACTTGTTGTTTGGTGTGATTTGTATTGAAAGGATATATTTACACATTTGTAAATATTGAGTAGTGAGATGCTCTTAATCTCATCACGCATGTATATAATGTACATTGTATACATGTACAGTGACAATAAAAGGCATTCTATTCTACTGTTCATGTTTTCATGTGGACAGAGATTGTTTTTTTAAGCTATGGGTTGGAAAACTCACTTTATAAAAATTACTATAGATATGGACATGGTTTTGCATCATCTTGGCAAATTCTGTCAATGCTAAGGAAAGAGTTAAAAATTATTTGTAGAGTTTGCTTGTTTTTCTACTAAACACCATAATGCTAGTCCACCATCTAGACTAGTCTGGTCTTTTCATTTTCCCTTTTCATTTCTATTTATCTGCAACAAAGTCTCCCGCATTTGAGTTATAAAAATGGATGATCTGCTCGTGATTGAATTTATTTAATAAAATCACAATATCTGGGTCAGAAAGGCTGAGCAGTTATAAGCAGGAGCCATATATAGACCGCAAGGAAAAAAATGCATTGTTTCAACAGCTCTGCCGGGGCTACTATATTAAAAAGAAAAGTGCGATAGAGCTGGGGTGAGAAAGAGAGAATTCATCATGTTTGCCCACACTTGAAAAGACCCTGCCAATCATAACAGTATTAGCAGCTATTCTGGCTGAGAATGAAAAGAGCAGAGAGATGGGCAGCGGGAGGTAGTTCACAGATCAAAACAGACAGCTCACATCCATACAGCCCACGCCAAATATCAATCTAATGAGTGCGAGGTCAGTCGCCATGGCAACCAGGGTTACATGTGACATTATCCGCTGCGGTCCACCAACAAAAAAAGAGAGCTTAAAAGCCTTTAAAAACTGCCTACGCTCGCACATACATGCACGCTTATTTTCGGCTGGAGATTTCTGATGCCAGCATGCGCCCCAAAACACACCCACACTCATACAGGCTGTTTAATGTGGAGGGAAAGGTGATCCCCAGAGAAATGTAATTCTGAAAATCCTGTGAATATCCCATGTATTCAATTCAATTTTAATTCAATTCATCTTTATTTCTATAGCGCTTTTACAATGTAGATTGTGTCAAAGCAGCTTAACATAGAAGTTCTAGTGAATTGAAACTGGAATTGTCAGTCCAGTTTTCAGAGTTTAAGTTCAGTTCAGTGTAGTTTAAATTTCACTGCTGGAAGTCCAAACACTGAAGAGCAAATCCATCAAAGAGCAGCTCCACAAGTCCTGAACCAAGCAAGCCAGTGGTAACAGTGTCAAGTAACAAAGCTTCACCAATTGACGAAAGTAAATGAAAACCTCAGGAGAAACCAGGCTTAGTTGGGCATGACCATTTCTCCTCTGGCTAAACTCCTTGAGCAGAGCTGCAGTCTAGGCTCTGGAGGCTGGAGAACGATGCAAGTCCATCGTGGAGAACTGCAGGTGTGAGTAGGTCTCCGGTGAGTGATCAGGCTGGCCCATGGGATAAATGCGAAGACTCGTCTGTCACTGGTCTTTCAGGAATAAGTCTCACGCTCCTCCATGACCACCACAGCATCAGTTAAGGATATGACCTGGTCCAGGATTATGGATAACTTGGCATCCTTTCTTCACAGGTCTTGGATCACATCAGTGGCTTCATAATCTATAGGGGCCTCGGGATGACTATCCCCAGGTGCAAATAGAGAATAAAGAAAATAATTGGCATAGCTTCTGTTCATATGAATGTCATATATGTGTATATATGGCCACTGCATGATTAAAGAGGCTTTATACCTCTTGCTGTCCGAACTTCATTTTAATTCCTGTTTTGATTTTTTTCTAAGTGATTTTGAGTACAATAGTTGTGCAGCCAGTGTTTCAGAAGAGATTCATGCATTGCTTAGGAACGGAAGATTTCTTATTTACACTAAAGAATGAAGAAATTGTAAGAAAGAGTTAGGTTAGCTGGATCCAAAAGAAGTTCGGTCTTGATGAGATGAAGGTCCTTCAAAAAATGTTGAAGGCAAAAAAAAAAAAACAGTGATGTGAAAGTCCATGTTTTTGAATGACAGATCATAGTGTTAGTGTTGCTATGTAGATAGAGAAGAGAAGTGGACCAAAAACCTGAGGCACACAAGGCAACACCATAATCTTCAAACACACCCTAATGGACCCCGTTTACACTATTACATTTTAGTATTAAAACAGCATTTTAGAACGAAAATGTTCCATGTCCAAATTGGCGTTTCACCTAGCGTTTCTAAAAAAATATCTCCGTCCGCACTATACCGCTGAAAACACACACCATATGACCACACACACACTCTGGCATGCGTTACAGCGTATGCAGCAACTGAGCTCCAGGCAATCAGTGGGTGCTTTGAGGACAAAACCCCAGGTGAGAGCAGGTGCCTCCATTTTCCCCCATTCACACTGACACGGAGCAGCAACGTTTTAAAACCAAAATGGCCTCTTCAGCGTTTTCAAAACATGCCATTTTTGGTGCTAAAAAACCCTGGGGTAGTGTGGATGGAAGGCGAAACCATAGCAAAACTTATGCGTTTTAAAACTAAAACATAATTAGGGCCTAAATTTGACCCACTAGAGTGCAGAACCTGAGATGCCCATTGTCCGGAGCGTAATCAATCATCAATCAATGCAGAAACATTTGTGCTGCCTAATATGAATTGCTGAAACCATGGTACATTTGTATTTCATATTTATTTGTATCACTGCTGATTCAGTTAGTATTGACAGCTTTAGCTTTCACAAAGAACAGCTTTTTAATTACAGAACTGCAGTTTTGTGTTGGATTATAACGAAAGACATGCAGTGATTGTGTTACATGCTTGGCTTACTTGGAGAATTGGACCCTCATAATGTTTACGATTGCACAAGATGACGGCTGGCTCCCCTGTGAACGCTGCAACTCCTTTTCATAACAAGTCTCTTATCGGTTCTTCCTCTTCTCTCATTATCAGGGAACAAACCTACTCCCTCGAGCAGCTCATTAAGTCACAACGGCTCATTTGCTAACAAAGGAGGCCTGTTGCTTGCTTCTTTAAATATGAGTGCGTCGTGTTCAACTAAAAGGCTGAGGTTTGATAATAGTGCACTGAGTACAGAAGCTTCTGAATTGAAGACAAACCACATCTGCCTTTTTGTAAGTAAATAAAGTAAAGTTTACAGTAAAAGTTCTAAATACGCCTTTTTACTGCATTTACTGTTCACTATTTATTTTCAGGCATTTTCTTTTCAGTTTTACCCCTCAAAGTCTTAAAGGGAACATAGTTTACCTCTTTTTTATGATTTAACATTAATATTATGGTTCTTCCAAGTGTGCTAGTTTAGGTTCAGTTCAAAACACAATTCAGATTTTTTTATTATAATGTGTTAAAAAGTGTCATGTTGGGGGCGTGTCCACAGTTCGCTGATTTATGGGTGTGTTGCTTCACATGTAAATTAGTTTCGGCTTCCCGCCAATGTAACAAGGGGGCGGGCTATGAGCTCACCTGCTCTGCGTTTGCAACAGAGTCTGACAGGCAGACGGAGAAGGAGAGAGAGGATCACCATTCAGTCGTACATGTACGACTCTGACACAGACCAAGCAGAGAGTACAAAATTATTTGTGTCTTTGTACAGTTTTACAGCCAACTGTGTGCTAGTTTCAAGTGCCGAGCTTGTACACAGATACTAATAACCACGCACACTGAATTAACTTTGACTGAGGCACCGGATGCGCCGCTGGATGCCGCGACACGGCACACCAGACACTCTCTGTGGTGCACCAGAAGCATGAAGTGTCCCGAATCATCGCTTTTTTGAATTCTAAAAATAGGTTTCTGCAGCAGTCCGCGGCGCCCAGCCGTCGACTTGAGTGTACCCTGATAGTAGAATTCTAAAACGCATGCTAGTTAAGATCACAGGGAGCTTCTGGGATCGCGAGAAAAGCAATTGGCTGAAGTATAAGGTAGACTCAATGAGAAGTACACATGTTTGCAAACCTACCTAAAGATACAACCAATAATTCCGATTAGAGCGATAATGTGGAGAATATTGCTCTTGTGTTGAGCCCAATGAGCCTGGCATCTAAAAATAGAGCTAGGGTGTTCCTTTAGTGATATTGCTTCGACTCACGCTGAAAATGGCGGACGTGAATTAACAAACTGAGGATATGATGACGCGCCTGTCAATCAATATTGGTGGGCGGGGGGACCGCTCTCCTACGTCAAGTAGCGGTTGATTTGAAAACAGCTCCAATTGGTCCACCGTTTTTTTATGTTGTTAAATTGAAAAAAAAAAGCACTGGGTGTGCTTATATCACCCCAATATGACAGTCTATACACCATACATGCACATATGGCTGTCCAAACGGCTTGAGTAGATTTTAAAGTAGATTTTTTTAAAGTAGATTTTTTACCATAGGTGCCCTTTAATATACAGTTAAGATCAGAATTTGAGAACAACAATGTCACTGCTTTGCCATGTTAGTTATCCTAACATGAGTTTTTAGCATATTTCACGAGTCATTCATTCATTCACTCATTCATTTTCTTTTCGGCTTAGTCCCTTTATTAATCCGGGGTCACCACAGCGGAATGAACCACCACCTTATCCAGCACATGTTTTTACGCAGCGGATGCCCTTCCAGCCACAACCCATCTCTGGGAAACATCCATACACACTCATTCACATTCATACACTATGGACAATTTAGCCTACCCAATTCATCTGTACCACATGTCTTTGGACTGTGAGGGAAACCGGAGCACCCGGAGGAAACCCACGCGAATGCAGGGAGAACATGCAAACTCCCCACAGAAACGCCAACTGACCCAGCCGAGGCTCGAACCACCTTCTTGCTGTGAAGCGACAGCACTGCGCCACTGCATCACCTATTTCACGAGTCATGATACTGATCAACACTAGAGAGCTCCTTTGGGATTCTCCCAGTTTTTGGTGTTAATCTGGCACCTGGTGGTGATGCCTTTATATATCTGACAAATAACTGGCAGCCTAATTTTTTTCACAGACTTTGCAATACGGTGAGCCTTTCGAAAGTGAATAAAAGCCTCTAACAGCAGGGTGTCTAGATTGAGGTCAAAGGAATGATCTTTTCAGCCACAGCAAGAGAAGCTGCTCATTTCATATCTATAATTTTTTTCTTATATTGCATTTTTTACAACATTACTAACTCATTCAAGTCCACCAAAGAGGCTTGTCATTCATTAAAGAGTGGATGCACAAAAGGTCAGGCTAATGCAGGGAACCTCCCTCAGCTCATCAGTTCAGTGCTGTCTCCAAACAACAAAATTTCCTTCAAATTTTGAAAGATATATATATATCTTCTGTTAACGTTACTACTCTGTTATTTTTTTATGATTTATTAATATTTTTATTTTATTTTTACAGTTAACCTACATTATAATTGAATGAATAATACTACTCTATATTGTTCACTCTACACGTACAGTGTATATAAACAATTATGAAACTTGTATCATAAATTTTAAACAACAATATTTAATGATTGTTAATGATGTAAACCATTGATCCTGCAAATGCAAGACTTTTCTAAAGAAATTAGCACAACATGCAATGTTTGGAACACTGGAGAGCCTGCATTAAAAGTAGTAGTGACTGTTTAGAGTTTTGTGTCTAGTGTTTTGAGAATTGACGGCAACACTTTTTGTGGCAAATAAAGATTTGTGGCAAAACAATTAAAAAACAAAAAGTCAAAATTAAGTGAGTTTTCCCTCAAAGCTAGCAAAATAATCTGCCAATGTGGTAAGCAAAACCACTTTTTTATTTAAGGAAAGACTCACTAGATATAACAGATCATAAATATTAATTACAGTTTTTCATGATTGCTAACATACTAAAATTAAACTTTTCCCACAATTGGCAAAACCGTACACTTAAGGAGCAAAACACAAGGCTAGATCTGCACAACTGTAAGCACAATCGCAGCTTCACACTTTTTGCTAAACATTACCCACAGTGATATGCAAATCACTAAACACACTTAAATGCTTTTGACAAAGAAATTTTTCATAATGGAGTTTCCTTGCATATTCAAAGAAAAGGCCTTCAAATGAACACACACATGAACCATAGGTTAAACACAGCCATCAGGTGTGCACACATGCTGCAAAACTGTAGACACACCAATCAGCTGTAACCACAATAAAAAAGCAATAGGTATAAACTATTAGTCTTCAATAAACATGTTTACAGTAGTATAGCTATGAATAGTAGTATTCAATAAATATGTTTTACAAGAGCTATAAATATTAATCTTTAATAAATAAGCCAATGTTGCAGTATGGAAGAGGAAGCACGAAAGTGAGGAAGATTGTTAAACAGGAGACAGGGGATGGAATTTTGTTTTTATATTGAAATGTATAGATCTCCAGAAAGCTGAATAAATAAGCTTTACATTGTTGTATGGTGTGTGAGGATATCAGTCTATCACTGTTTGGTGAATACAGTATGTTCATGTACTTTATAGCAATATCTCTTTCAAACCCTGATTATATCAATATTAGTCAGTTAAAAATTATACAATTGTTTAAGATTGATTACTACAGTGTGTAAATGAAGCAAACAGATTTCTATTGAATGAGGCGTGTGTTCTATACGGTGTTAAAAGTGTGTTTTGTTATAGTGTTGTAAAGTTTTGGATGAAGTGTTTCATTTTGCAAAAGATCTGATGTGTTCTGCTGTTTGTGTGTGTGGATGTGTAAATTGTGTGTAGTGTTTTGAAAAAATGAGCCTTAATTTCAAAATTATGCTTAAGCAATCAGAAAAAAAACTGTAATAGATATTAATATTGATTTGGACTAGTAACAATACAAAAACTCTAAGTAAGAAAAATCTGGTTCATTAACAGCAAATATGGGAATCTTCTTCAAATGAGTTCAACAAAAAGATCAACTGAAGTTTCCCAAACAAATCTCCTACACCGTCCTGAATGAAATAAAGCCCACCAAGGTCATGTTCATGTCGAAATATAAATGAAGACTGAGCCAATTGAATAGGGAAGTAAAAAAGAAAAAAAAAACAGGGCGAAAAAGAGGGCACATGGGAGAGAAAATGGCTTGTTTCTTTCACACAGCTTATTAAAATCAAAAAGAAACATGACCTGCAGGATTAGCTGTCATGGCCGGCTCATAAACACTTTCCCTGTTTACCACAAAAGCCTTACTGTAGATCAGCCAGATTGACCTCGCAAATGTGTGTTTCTGTTCAAAGACCTGTAGTGTGTTCAGAGTCCTGTGAACATCTGTGCAGCGTTACATGCTTAACCTCTGACCTGCAGCACCTCAGGTGGTAGATGTGTTATTTTACAGCGAATGCATTTCTGTAAAAGAGAGAGAGATGTATAGCTGTTCGAGATTCTTTTAAAAGTGTGCGTGAATATACATAAGTGGTTAGTTAACATCTCTAATGGACTAAATCAATCATTTATATGCTTTTTTAAATCTCAAATTTTGAGTGAATGGATTAATGTAAATCTCCCAGATTTTATTAATTATATCTCCAATTGTGTTGTGAAAATGAACAAGTTTCTTTTGGCTATGGAAATACATGATGGTCTTTTTATTTTGGGGTGAACTAACACTAACATTTGCTCAGTTTGACAAAATATCCTATTTTTGACGTAATCCTTTTCAAAAACCAGTATAAATACTGTTACGAATAGTATATTTATTTCTTTTTAATTGCACAAAGTATTGTTAAAGATGGTAAAGTACTGTATTTAAAACTTTCAGCTTTGCCTTCACAGACATAAATAAAAAATGGTAACATTTAGGTTAATATGGTTGTATTAGTTAAGGTTAGTTTATGGATTTTTACTAACATGAACAAACAATGAACAATAGAGTATTTATTCGTCTTTGTTAATGTTAGTTCATTGTTAGTTCATTGAAAGTTGTTTATTGTTATTTCATGTTAACTGATGGTGCATTAACTCATGTTAACAGACATGAATTTGGATTTGTAATTGTTGGCTATTCTTAATAAATGCTTTACAAGCATTTTTCATTATTAATTCATGTTAGAAAATATATTAATTAGTGTGTGGGTGTTTGTCAGTGTTGGGTTGCGGCTGGAAGGGCATCCGCTGCATTAAACATATGCTGGATAAGTTGGCGGTTCATTCCGCTGTGGCGACCCCTAATTAATAAAGGGACTAAGATGAAAAGAAAATGAATGAATGAAAATATATTAACTAGCATTAACTAATAAAATCTTATTGTAAAGTGTGTCCAAAATTGTTTATGTATTTTAAACAATAGTTATTTCAAATTTTGATATCTCGCAAGTTTATTGTTTTACTGAATTTTATATTAAATAAATACAACTTTGGTGATCATATAAGGGACAACAAACAAACAAAACCCAAACCCCCAAAATCTTCAGCCTCATTCACACTACGAGTGACTTCTGACAATCTCCGTCTATGCGAGTGACAGCAACTGTTGATGACCAGGTGGGCATGTCGAGCGACATTTTCTTGAGCGACAGCCAATAGGAGCACCAGTAGAGCTCACGTAATCCTTTCTCAGCTTGCTCAGTGGTCGGATGTTTTTGTGCTGTAGGCCCACACAAACTTGCATTTGCAGCAGATCGCCATCCAGAGCGACAGGCAGCTACAAAGTCACTGGTAGTGTGAATGAGGCATTAGTATATGTACTGTATAAACAGTAGTACATGTACTGTACTATAGGAGTCAGGGTACAATGGAGTTGAGGGTCCAAACGCAATTTATTAATGGCTTGGTCAGACAGGCAATGGTCAAACAGGAACAAACAGTAACATGATGGTAATGCAAAAGCAGGTGATTGATTAGTACAGGCGGATCAAAAACCACGGAAAGACAAGGCAAGGAAAAAGTTTACAAATGTTACAGGGGAACAAGGCTCAGCACTGTGAGTGTGAATGTGAGGTGTATTTATAGTCCTGATAATCAGTCTGTGATGAGCTTCCAGCTGTGTGCGCAATCAGGGAGAGAACTGGTGTGTGTGTGAGGTGCATGGTGGGATTTGTAGTTCTCCAGTGTTCTGCAACTGCTAGATCACTGCTGATCGTGACGATGTACAAATGATAATTTGGTCTTAAAATAATTTTACGAGAAATGTTTATATGTTAAGTTTTTAATGGAATCTCGGACTGCTTGTGGTATTTAAGTGTACTTTTTCCTTTATATTCTTTTCTAAAATCTCCAAATCTTTTCATAGAAGAAATAGTTGGAGTTTATTAAAAAGTTTTTCTTTAAAATTGAAGTAAATAAATTTTTCTCGCATAAAGTTTTTACATCTCTCTCAGTGTTTTTGATTGTATGTAAACTCTATGACAGGATTTGCATGTCATTATTCTCAGAAGGTCTCCTGTGAATTGATACAATTAGCAGTGATTTGAATGTTTATGTTGACGTGGTCATGTTTCTGCAGTAGAAAAAAAATCTATATAAAAAAATAAAATATTTTATTCTGTATATATATATATGCTTGTTCGCAGTCTTTGGTGCATATACACCCATTGCGTGTCTTCACTGACTATTTGTGTCTGTGTCCTACTTACAATACCTGCCGTAAATGTTCTGCTTGTTAATCTGAGGTCAGTCTGACAGACTCCTGTTGTATTTCTGGTGCCAGTGACAGGAAGCAGATATTCATCTTTGACACAGTGAAAAAAAAGAGCGGTTTGGAGTTGTGGCAGTTCAAACATTTAGATATAAGTCCCTCTGCTCTTTTAGGACAGCACAGGTCTCTCTCTGAACAATGCATTCAGATGGACATGACAGCTAATCTGCGATCCATTATTGTAGCTGGTTTAAGTCCCAAGTTATATTTGAAGTGATTGCGCATGTTGGTGCTTTTCGGTGTGAATGTAAATGATGAATGTCCTGTTTGTGTCTGGACGAACAGGCATCTTCATTTCTGTGGTGACACACGACACATCACTGACACTTAGCATAAACATGGCATCAGGCCAGAGACTGTACCCTACTCTCACCTTCACCATTTACAATCGCTGACACGACACAGAGCCGACACAGACACGCAGCCAAAGGCAAAGTTCAACTGTTTCACATGTGCTAGTGGACTTACATCCACAATGCATTGATTTAGCCTGGGGTTTTCTTTTTTTTTTTGGACCCCTAAATATGAAGGGAGGGGGCCCCTATCCTAAATTGTAACATGCATCTGTATAGTTTTTTATTTAAAATTTAATATTATACATTGGTCAAATATTATTTGTAAAGGTGGTTCATTCCACTGTGGAAACCCCTGATAAAAAAAAAGGAATAAGGTGAAGGGAAGTAATTATTTGTCAGATAATAAAGGCCCAATCCCAATTATACCCCTTAGCCCTTCCCCTTATCCCTACCCCTCTTTTTGCGCATTACTGACAGGAGGTAGGGGTGTCTCAATTCTCTTTAGCTTGAAGGCTTAGGGCTAAGGGAAAGGGGTAGATACCCCTTCGAATGAAGATATTTCAAGACCACACTCGAAACCAAGGGGTAAGAAAATTTCCCAGAATACACCAGCCACAGCTGTATCCGGAAATAAGGAGATCCACAAATTAGTATTTTTGTCATTATTACGAATTTTTACAACAAACAAGCACATGTTTTAATATATTCTTAACCGCGTTCATGTTTTACGGTCATGTTTAAAAAAACCCGCTAAAATAAAAAAAACGCCAAATTTTGCGATCTATAATCTGTAATAATAACTCCTGTATAGCAGTCCCACAACATTCTGACACTCGACGACACTCGAATACCCTGTCAGTAATGTCTAGTGCCTAGGAATGAGCTTTTTGCAGTGTCTGCTATAATGTAAATTTTGTTTTTGGTGTGTTTACATAGATGAATATGGCCACGGTGTAAATGCACAGTTCAGTTACGATCTTACTGCCACATTAGATCATGCCATATATGCCTTTAGTAATATCCTGAAGATAAATACCAAAAAATAACACAACTGAAATAACTACAACAGTCGCGATTGTATGATCTCATATGAAGAATGAGATTGCGATGGCATATTAAGTACAGGTACAGGTGCTGTAGTGCTGTCCCAATTCTTAGGGGTACATTTTTGAAGCCCTTTCCCTTAACACTCGTTTTTAAGGGCCAAGGGGTAGGGGTGAAAAAATAAAATTGGTATTGGGTCTGCATGATCTGTAAGTTAGTACAGACTTTTATTCCATTAAAGAAATCCTAAATCAGGGGCAGGGCTTTACTTTTGCATTTTGGATTAATTGGATTACTGCCACACCTGTTGGCATTCAAGAAATTACTTAAATAGTACCTGCCTGACAAAGTGAAGTAGACCAAAAGATCCTCAAATGATAGACATCATGCCAAGATCCAAAGAAATTCAAAAACAAATAAACTTAATTGGAAAATGTCACAAAGCAATTTCTAAAGCTTTGTGACTGCAGCGATCCATAGTGAGTGCCAATATCTACAAATGGCAAAAACATGGAACGGTAGAGAACCTTCTCAGCATTTCAGAAATGTGTCAGACTTGTTGTGACAAATGGAATCATGACTTTTGCTGTGCACCAAAATATCTTAAAGGAGAATATCTGGCCATCTGTTAGCAACCTAAAGCTAAAGCAAACCTGGGTTTTGCAGTAGGACAATAATACAAAGCACACCAGCAAGTCCTCTTCTGAATGCCTAAAGAAAAACAAAATGAAGAATTTGGAGTGGTCTAGTCAAAGTCCTGATCTGTATCAACTTGAGATGATGTGGCAGAAACTTAAAAAAGGAACTTCATGCTTGAAAACCCTCCAATATGGCTAAATTATAGTAATTTAGCAAATGCTACAATTCCTCCACAGCGCTGTCACAGACTCAGTTATTGAAACTGGTTGCTGGTAAGGGTGGCTCAACCAGATTTAGGGGTCAAACACTATTCACAGAGGGCTATGTGTTTTGTATTTTGTTTTCCCTTAATAATGAAAAGCCCAATTCAGTTCATTCCTTTTGTTTAAGAGCTCCTACTTTGAAGCAGTTCATCTGCAGATGTATATGTGTGTGTACAGGAGTATGAATAGCCCATTTCTGCATTTTTCCAAATCACAGTACTTCAGCAGTCTCAGGGTCACCTGATAAGGTGAGCTTCATCTTCCTGTTATAATCAGCCAGTCATCAGGGGATGGACAGAGGAAATGAGTTCAGTGAGATGCACAGCGTCTCCAGAGCAAAACAATCACAAAACGCCTGCTGTCACAACTCTTCATCTCCCTATAATCTTCCTCTCTCCTTTTCTGCATTTCTTACTCTCTCTCTCTCTAATATTGTCTCTCTCTGTGGCTTATTAAGACACTGAGATTTTAATGGTTTCTTTTATCCCAAAGGGAAGAGAGCATTGGTTTGGGTATGCAGGAAAGATATAAACAGATGTCAAGAAAGATGAAAGAGGAGATCTAAGGAGGAGTGTCAGATACAGAAGGAGAGATGGAAGAGGGAGGACAGATAGGAACCTGGAAAGAAAACGATCTGTGCCAGATGTGGAGAGAGTATAATTCCTCTCGCAGACATTAGCTGGCTGCAGCCGCAGTGTAAATTGGTTTTTAATAGCACAGAGGAAGACTCTGACTGTTAATTATGTGTGGCGTCTCCGTTAATTCTAGTCCAGAATCTCAGCTCGTTAGCTTAATGACCACACGTCTGACGTAATAATTAATACTGATAATGTGGTTCTTGTTCTGAGGTTGTAGTGACCCTACTAATAAAGTGATGGACCTGATGACTAATTAAGGCCAATTTCAAACTTCCTGCTGTTAGGCTAAAGCAGACGAGTCTGATTTTTTTTTTTTTTCTGTTTTTGCTAAATTACAAATTATAAAAAATTTACTTCCAGAATGAACATTTTCTGATCATGAACTTACCCTATTTTCATCCCAAGTTAAGCTCTTTTTTTTCTTCAGTCAAAAAGAAATTAAGAAATTTTGAGTAAAACATATGGTGGACCTCTCTGCTACTGAGTGGTTTTGAACTTCAAAAACACAGTTTCAGTGCAAAATTATCTAAATGATCACAGCCAAAGAATAAGACTGGGATGCAAGCTGGTCTCATATCTATATATATATATATATATATATATATATATATATATATATATATATATATATATATATATATATATATATATATATATATATATATATATATACAGTTGAAGTCAGAATTATTAGCCCCCCTGAATTATAAGCCCCTCTGTTTATTTTTTCCCCCAATTTCTGTTTAACGGAGAGATTTTTTAATAACTCATTAACTGATTTATTTTATCTTTGCCATGATGACAGTACATAATATTTTACTAGATATTTTTCAAGACACTATCTATTAGATTAGATTAGATTAGATTCAACTTTATTGTCATTACACATGTACAAGTACAAGGCAACGAAATGCAGTTTAGGTCTAACCAGCAGTGCAATAGCAGCAAGTGCAGGATACAGGTATAAGTTATAAAGTGCAGTTATAGAAAAACTATGGTAATATTTACAGATGGATGTACTATCAACATTATATACAGGTTGTATTAGCTATGAACAGAGATTTGCATAAATGAATATATGTACATGATGCTATTAATAATCAGGAGTGGCAGATAGATAAACATAATTAAAAATTACAAATGTCCATGTGCAGTGGGTATGTACACTTCAAGTAAATGAATCAGTGCAATGAATATGTGCAAACTTTAAATGTGCAAATGTTAAATAGTGCAGTGATTGTGAGGAGTATAAGTTAAAGGAGTGTGGGGGGTGTATTGGGGGGGCAAAAGAGTCAGTGAGGGGCAGAGTTCAAAAGGAAGACAGCTCTGGGGAAAAAGCTGTTCCTCAGTCTGCTGGTTTTTGTCCGGGGGAGCCTGAAGCGCCTGCCGGAAGGCAGGAGAGAAAACAGTCTGTGAGCAGGGTGAGAGGTGTCCTTAAGAATACTGCGTGCTCGGCGCAGACAGTGTTTCTTCTGGATGTCCTCTATGGCTGGCAGTGTAGTCCCTGTGATGCGTTGGGCAGTTTTCACCACCCGCTGCAGTTCCTTACGCTCAGCAACAGAGCAGCTTCCATACCAGACTGTGACGCAGTTGGTCAGGATGCTTTCTATTGTGCAGCGGTAGAAGTTCACCAGGACGGCTGATGAAAGCTGGTTCTTCTTAAGTTGCCTCAAGAAGAATAGGCGCTGATGAGCCTTCTTGACCAGGCTGGAGGTGTTGGTGGTCCAGGAAAGGTCCTTTGAGATGTGGGTCCCCAGGAACTTGAAAGATGAGACAGGCTCAACGACCATCCCATTAATGTGGATGGGATCATGCGAGCCTGTTCGTCCCTTCCTGAAGTCCACAATGAGCTCCTTGGTCTTATTGGTGTTAAGGAGCAGATTATTGTCGGTGCACCAAGTGGCCAGATGCTGTATCTCCTCCCTGTAGGCAGTCTCATCATTATTGCTGATTAGACCAATCACTGTGGTGTCATCTGCAAATTTGATGATGGTGTTGGATCTGTTCACAGGCCTACAGTCGATGGTAAAAAGGGAGTAGAGGAAGGGGCTCAGCACGCAGCCCTGTGGTACACCAGTGTTGAGTGTGATGGTGGTGGAGCAGATGTGGCCTGATCTAACATTCTGAGGTCTGTTAGTCAGAAAGTCCATAACCCAGTTGCAGAGAGACGTGTCGATATCCAGGTCTCTGAGTTTGATCAGTAGCTTAGAGGGTATGACAGTGTTGAATGCTGAGCTGAAGTCAACAAACAGCATTCGTGCATAAGTGTTTTTATTGTCCAGGTGTGTGAGTACAGAGTGCAGTGCTATGGAGACAGCATCTTCTGTGCTCCTGTTGCCACGGTAGGCAAACTGATGTGGGTCCAGTGTGGATGGCAGAGAGTCTTTCAGATGTGCCAGGACCAACCGCTCGAAGCACTTCATGATGATGGGTGTGAGTGCTACAGGGCGGTAGTCATTCAGGCATGTTGGGCTGGAGTGTTTGGGCACCGGCACAATAGAGGTGGTTTTAAAGCATGTTGGCACAGTTGCTAGGTTAAGTGACAGGTTGAAAATGTCTGTGAACACCCCAGTGAGCTGTTCTGCACATGCTTTGAGGACGCGCCCAGGAATACCGTCTGGTCCAGCAGCCTTACGCACATTGATCCGACTCAGTGCAGTGTAGACTTCTGAGGAGGTGAGTGTGATAGGTGAGTGGTCGGTTGAGGTAGTGTTCCTGGTGTAGGGTTCTGTATTGTCTCTTTCAAAGCGGGCATAAAAGTCATTTAGCTCGTTCAGGAAGTAGACATTTGTGGCTGTGGGGGTGGACTGGCTGGGTTTGTAGTTGCTGATGGCCTGGATGCCATCTATACTTTATATACAGCTTAAAGTGACATTTAAAGGCTTAACTAGGTTAATTAGGTTAACTGGGCAGGTTAGGGTACTTAGGCATGTTATTGTATAATGATGGTTTGTTCTGCAGACTATCAAAAAAAAATTGCTTAAAGGGGCTAATAATTTTGATCTTAAAATGGTTTTTAAAAAATTTAAAACTGCTTTTATTCTAGCCGAAATAAAACAAATGAGACTCTTTTATTCTCCAGAATAAAAAACATTATCAGACAAACTGTGAAAATTTCCTTGCTCTGTTTTGGGAAATATTTTTTAAAAGAAATTAAAGGGGGACTAATAATTCTGACTTGTATATATAATTGGACTTGTTAATGTTCATCTTGTTTATATGATTAAATCATGTAAATCCAGTACACCATTTCCAAGTATCTCATTAAATAATTAATAATTCACTTGATTAATTATTATTTATCACTCGTTTATTCATTTAAATGATTTATTATTATTATAAAGTTTATTATTCATTCTGTATGATTCACTAAGTAAGGGCCTTATTCCTCAGCTCTTATTCCCCAGGGCCTTATTCCTTAGAGCACTTTGAAGCTACAGTACGCTTTGGAAGATCAAACCACTGAGCACCATAGAAGTCCATTATATGGAGAAAAATCCTGAATATTTCATTCGTTCATTTTCTTTTCGGGTTAGTCCCTTTACTCATTAGGGGTCGCTACAACGGTATGAACCACCAACTTATCCAGCATATGTTTTTACACAGCGGATGCCCTTCCGGCTGCAACCCAGTACTGGGAAGCATCCATGCGCATTCAATTACACTACAGCCAATTTAGTTTATTCAGTTCACCTATAGCGCATGTCTTTGGACTGTGGGAGAAACGGGAGCACCCGGAGGAAACCCATGCCAACACGGGGAGAACATGCAAACCCCACACAAAAATGCCAACTGAGCCAGCCGGGACTCGAACTAGCGACGTACTTGTTGTGAGGCAACAGTGCTAACCACTGCATCACCGTGCCGCTGTCCTGAATATTTTCTGGATTAAAAAAAAATTTGACTAAGGAAAAAAAGCATCTTTTATAAAAAGGGGGTGAATAAATTATCAGGAAATTTTCATTCTGAAGCTGAACTTGCCCTTTAAAGGAATAATTCACCAATATTTATTTTACAGTCATAATTTATTCACCTTTTAAATCTGCATAACGTTCCTCTGTGGAACGAAATTCTAAAGAAACTTTACACAGATATTTTCTTAAAAAATATTGCTCTACAACAATAATTGATCCAAATGGAGCAATTCACATTTGCAAGAATTTTTATGTGACACGTGTGTCCAATTTTTTTTTAGAGTCTGAAATGTTCCTTAATTGTGTCTGGGAATTTTATTTATCTTCATTTTAGGTTGCGTATTATTGTTTATTTTACCCATGGTGTGTATTTGTGTGTACTATTTTGTGTCCTGTGTGTTAATGTGAGTCCAATCCTTCAGGGTCCATTTGTGTCCAAGTTTATTCATAACTTTACCACAACTCTATTAGGTAGTAAATATAACAGAACAGTATTTATCCTTTCTGTTTAACCTTTTTTTTTTTTTTAAGATTTATTTTTGGCTTTTTTGTCTTTATTAAGTGGATAGGACATTATTTCAGACAGAAAGCGAAGTGGGAGAGGGTAGGAACAGAAAATGTCCTCAAGCCGGGATTCGAACTCAGGACGCCCTGAAATGCTACTGCACCATATGTCAGCACACTAACCACTAGGCTGTTTAACTTTCTTGTTTCCTGTTCTGAGAAATGTTCTGAGAAATCTGTCCGTAAAAGTAAAAAAAATAAAAATAAATAAGTGAAATTAAATGAAAAGCAAAACAATTAAACATTTAAAAAACAGGTCATATAAATAATATGAAATATCATTATCAATAATTTATTAATATCAATATCAATAATTTGAAATATCAAAAAATACTTTAACCTTTTTTCCATTTTCACCTGTATGTTTTTTGCTTTAAAAAAGTTGGCAATTCTCTTTGCAGTTTTCTGGGAAAGTCAATTTATTGATTTAAAAAAATCCATATTATAACCATATTTTATCCATAACTTACAAAAGACAAAAATATGTAAAACAGTTGCATTAAAAACAACTTATATAAAAAACCACCAGCCTTTCTTCCTCTTTTTGTATCAGATTGCAACACCTGGGGAGATTACGTTAGAATAACAACACAGCAATAGCGTTAGTTGCAGCAGATAGATTTTATGGCAAGAAATACAATCATGAATGAATGTTGAGGAGATCTCTAAAATGAAATCAAGAATGCTTCAAAATTTGTGTCCACCAATCTCATTAGAAATTATGTTGAAATTAAACTATAAGAAATTAAATGGTGGTAAGACTGTTGTAAGTGTTGTCAGTATGCTTTTGTTTATGAAGACTTATTTTTGTGTATGTGCACAGTTGCATGCAACACTTTTGTTTGGAACCCCTGCCTTAAGAGACATTCTATGAACTGTAAATATGTCAACTTATTCAACAAACCTAACCATAACCCCTACAGACTGCTTATGTTTTACTAATACGTTGTAAAGTTACTGTAGTCAACAAACAAAATAAAGCCAAAATAAAGTAAAAAAAAGCATCTTGTGACTAAGCATGGAATAAAGGAGCATGTAAAAAATTATCCTCCAATGAGGGAAACAGATTTTTGCACTGACTTTGTGGAAAACTCTGCGGAATTATTCTAAATTGAAGAGAGCTGAGAAAACTCAAGATAATTTTTTTATTTAAAGTAAATGAATGTGCAATGGATGAATGATGCCTAAAATGGTATATGCTGAATTAATTTCTACAGAAATATACAGCATAAAATACTGTGTAGAGACTTTGTTGTGTCTCTTGAGCGCATGAATGAATGAACGCGTACTAGAGCAAACTCTCTAAATGCACCTACAGGACAGTTGCAGTACAAATGAGGTTTCCAGGGGAACTAAAACAGCAATAACTTTGTCCGGTGTGTATGTGTGCACATAATTTAGCATCTGAATGCTACTGTGCTCAAATCACATTAAAGTGCTTGGCTCCGGTGCGGCAAAATCACTCTTGTGTCTCTGTTCAACCAGAACAGAATTAATAAAGAGAAGATCCACAGCTGCCGAACACTAGAGCCCACACCATCAACCTACTACAGTTTCATTATTCACAATAATCTCATTCAGTTCCAGAGAACGCATACTGTATTCAGTGCACAGCAATATAAACAATGAACCTGGTCGTTGTCCCACAGCTTTGATCGTTTCTAATGTAATTTCACAGGTTCGCATTCCTGTAAAGTATAAAAGGGAACAGGTGTATCTTTCGGGCTGTAATGGATGGGATTGAGTCCTGCAGTTGCAAAACAAGCTCTAAACTCAGCTTAAAATCAGAGTACAAGGTGAATGAGCCTGGGGATTATTTATATACACTTAAAAATTGCTTTTTCAAACTAATTATTTAAAATTAGTTGAAACAACAAAATTCTCAAGTTGTTTTTACAACAACCTAATAGTTTTATGTTGAATCCACTTAAATTTGTAAAAACAATTAAGTAACTTAATTTATGTTGGAACACCATGAAGGCAAGACAAGACAAGACAATTTTATTTACATGTACGGTAAAAAAAATCCGTAATTGTATGTTTTTTCCGATAGCTGGGGTACCAGCAAAAACAAAAAAAAAAACGTAAAAAAAAAAGGTCGCTAAATTACAGGAAATGTACCGTAAAATAACAAACGTTAAATTACAGAAATTTACCATAGAATAATGGCCACTAAATTGCAGAAATTTACCATAAAATAACAGATGTTAAATTACAGAAATTTACCATAAAAAAACAGACGGTAAATTACAGAAATTGAAATTTTACGGAAATTTTCTGTAATTTAACAGCTGTTATTTTATGTTTTTTTCTGCCACCCCAGCTGCCAGAAAAAAGCTGTAAATTTACGGATTTTTTTTTACAGTGCAGCACATTTCATACACAATGGTAACTCAAACTGCTTTTTATAAACAGGAATAAAAGCATAAGAACATATATACGAAAATAACAATTAAAAACAGATAAAAACAAATTAAAATGTGTTAAAACAGGTTTTAAAAAAATGAAAAAGAAAAGAAAGACATAAGAGTGCGATCGGTGGGACGTTATGTAGCACAGTGCTCATTCAGTAAAGGCACAGCTAAACAGATGTTGGAGCACATCTGATCATTTCTGGAAGCTGATTCTAGCAGCGGAGGACAAAATAGCTGAAGGCGGGTTCACCCTGCTTTGACTGAACTCTTGGACTTTCTAATTTACTAGATTTTAATGATCTGAGAAATCTGTTTGTATTCAGTGAGCATATCTGTAATGTATTGAGGTCCTAGGCCAGTGATTTATGGACTAGTAGTAATACTTTAAAATCTATTCTGAGTGTGACTGGGAGCCAGTGTAAAAACCTGAGGACAGGTGTGATGTACTCTGATTTTCTGGTTGTGGACAGAATCCTGGAAGCAGCATTCTGGATGAGCTGCAACTGTTTAACTGTCTTTTTGGGAATGCCAGTGAGGAGTGCATTACAGTAATCCACTCTGCTGGTGATAAAAGCATGAAAAAGTTTCTCTCAGTACTTGCTGGAAACAAAGAATCTATTTCTTGCAGTGTTTTTGAGATGATAGTATGCTGATTTACTTATTGCTTTGACATGGCTACTGAAACTCATATCTGACTCCAGAATAACACCAAGATTCTTGACCTTATTTTTTGTTGTTTGACCCTTAGAGCCAAGGTACGCATTCACCTTGAGAACCTCATCTCTGTTACCAAATGCAATGTTTTCTCTTTGTTTAACTGAAAAACGTTTTGGCACATCCAACTGTTCATTTCCTCAACGCATTAGCTTTGGGATGTCAATGGGGCCGAAGTCATTAGGCGGTAAGGCTATGTAGATCTGAGTGTCATCAGCATAGCTGTGGTAGGAGATTTGGTTTGAAGTAATTGTGTGGAAGGCAGCATTTTTTTTTTTACAGTGTACCTTAATACTTTAAATTGCAGAGCAATTTGAAGACATTCATTCTAAAATATAGAAATAGATGAAATCGGTTGGAAAGGCTTTATCTCAGTGCATGTCTTCATAATGTGTAATTTGTATGCTTGCTGTGTTTTTACCCAGAGATTATTACCCTCATTTATAGCTCTTTCTGTCCCAACAGTTGTTTGCTGTGCAACATGGGGAATTAATGTTTAATATTGGGCAATATTTCCAAATAACGGGGAGTATTTTCTTGCATGCATGCACACAGCTTTCGCAATTCAGGTGAAAATTTGTGATAAACACTTCAAATAAAATTATTAAAATCCTGTGCACTACCACTATTCAGACCTCTGACCCGATTCTTGTTTATTTTAATTATTCTGTCCCATTTTCATGCATAATAAGCACAATTAGCCCCTCTCCTAATAACTCTAAAAAAATAACCAAGCCAAGTTGCATGCAGGAACGGATCTGGTGAATATTAATGAAGCCCAGAATGTATGTTAGAGAGAGATAGGAGTGGGCTGCATGCATGAATGTTGAAGCACGTGTAATAGAATAGATAAGAAATTGAATATACATAGTTTTACTCTACCATACGTGAATACAAAACAGAAACAATGAGTAAAGTTTGTAAATATGGCACATGGACAAGAGTGAGGAAATATAAAAATCTTTTTTACACAGTAGTTTCCTGTTCAGTTGCCAAAAACATTACCATAGATTGAAAACAGAATATGGAATTTGCAAAAATACTGCAAGTATTTACATACATGACTCATATCAGAATTGCATTGTTATATTTCAAGCATTTTTCCATTCATTATTCTTAAACTATTATATAACAAAGTATTATATATTAACAAATCAAATAACAAACATATTTACAGTAAATTAAACACATTATTAATGAAAAATCATACAAAATGCTTGTATGCATTGTTTCATGCAAATGTTTCATGCAAATGTTTAATTAACTTGTAGAGTAAACACAGAAAAAAACAGAAAATTAAACTATTTATTTATTTTTACTATTATTAAATTAAATATATATTATTATAATTAAATCATTTGTTTCTTTATTATTGGAGCTGAATGAATGATTCAGGAGGTTAGTCAAACATGAGTATAGTGGTCTCTAAGTTAATGCAAGACAAAATGTTTCTAAATACACAAAGAAACATATTTTTTTAGAGATTACTATATATTCATTCATTCATTCATTTTATTTTCAGCTCAGTCCCTTTATTAATTTGGTGTTGCCATAGCGGTGTCACATTTGCTCTTAGACAAAGTACGATAAGAGACTTTCTCAAACTAAACACAAATTTATTTACAAAATACTTACTAAAAACACTGGACCATGGACATGCAGAAACCAAAGGATCTTGACAATGCAATACCGGACAATGAACTAACTAAACACAGGGATATACATACACATGACATGATGGAACTGATTACAAACAGGGGTGAGACACAGGTGGAACTCATGAACATTAAACGGCAGGAAACAGAACAAAGGGATCACGTGATACAAACAAGGCAATGGAGCACAGCACATGGGAAAGATCACATGACACAAATACAGGTGTCAGACAAGCGGAATGAACCACCAACTTATCCAGCATATGTTTTACACAGCTGATGCTCTTCCAGCTGCAACCTATCACTGGGAAACATCCATGTCCTCTCATTCACACATATACACTATGGACAATTTAGCTTACCCAGTTCACCTCTAGCGCATGTCTTTGGACTTGTGGGGGAAACCAGAGCACACTAAGAAAACCCACGTGAACACGGGGAGAACATGCAAACTCCACACAGAAATGCCAACTGACCCAGCCGAGGCTCGAACCAGCGACCTTCTTGTTGTGAGGTGATTGTGCTACCCACTGCGATGCCCCATAACTATATATAATGTGCGTTATTTTTCGAATTTTTCACATTAAAGTTGTCGTTTCTTTAAAATAATAGAATTTTATTTTGGAGATGCATAATGTATCTGCAGTTCTGCATATATATATATATATATATATATATATATATATATATATATATATATATATATATATATATATATATATATATATATATATATATATACACATGCCTACACGTGCAAGGATGCAAACATTACTTTTTTAGGCCATAAGGCATGCAATTTCGTATTTATTAACATGCTCACACTACAAGAACTTTTTTTCAACAAGAAGATTTTTTTGTTGCTGTGTGCTGTGCCCTGACATTTAAAGTCACTTTACATACAGTTTGAATTTGGTAAACAGTTTTATCCAACATGTATGACAGTGCAGAGAAATTTAACAGAAATATTTGGTAACACTTTATAATAACTACACACTATAAATCATTTATTAAGCATTAGCAAATAGTTAATTCATTATCTGTTAAGCATTAACTCTACATTAATAAGCGTTAGTAAGCAGTTTACAACTGCAGCTACAAATGCTCTATTCTTGACTTTCAAACATATTTATAATGTGCTTAATACTTGTACTTTCATACATTGTTAATGATTTATTTTCATTACTAAATTAAGTATCGCATTATTCACAAACCATTTGTATTTAAAGTAGTTGAGGGTTTTTAGGATCATTCAGAACGAGTTAGTAAATGATTAATAAACTGTTGAAATCAACGTTTATATGTCTTATTATTCAGGCATATACTAATAGTATACTAATTTATATCCCTTTTAAATGACAAATAAAGGCTCAGTTAAATTCTAAACAGGAAAATTGACATTATTCATTCCTTTTCATTTAAAGATACACAAATAAAACTGTTCTTCAAATGAAAAATAAATCTTTGCAACCTTATCTAAAATAAAATTACTGTACAGTTTAAACATTGCATCTTATTATATTGTTAAATTATTATATTGTTGTTGTTTTATCCAGTTTTATGTCGTATTTTGACACTCCTGTTATTTGGCAATGTTTAAACTTTACAGTAATTTTATTTTTTATAAAAGATTGCAAAGATTATTGTTCATTTGATTCTGAGCCTTTAATTGTCATTTATAAGGGATTTATAAAGCATAAATAGTCCTCACTTTAGATTAGGTCACAAAATTGCATGAAGTTGAGTTAATAAAGCATTTATTAACATATTAGTTAACTACTAGTATATGCCTGAATAATAAGACATATAAATGTTGATTTCAATAGTTTATTAATCATTTACTAACTCATTCTGAATGATCCTAAAAACCCTCAACTACTCTTAAATACAACTGGTTTGTAAATAATGCAATACTTAATTTTGTAATGAAAATAAATCATTAACTAAGTATGAAAATACAATTATTAAGCACACTATAGGTGCTTATAAGTCAAGAATACAGCATTTGTAGCTGCAGTTATAAACTGCTTACTAACGTTTATTAATGTAGGATTAATGCTTAACAAATAATGAATTCACTAGATGCTAATGCTTAGTAAATGATTTATAGTGTGTAATTATTATAAAGTGTTACCAAATATTTTATCAGTAGCATGACACTTTGCCTAAAGCATCCAATGCATTCCCTGCAACTGCACAACAGATGATTGAAAATGTGCAGTAGTAAATGTACTGAAGAAATCCATTTAAATTGGCAAAGTTGTGTTTAGTATGTGATCCCTATAGGAGGTTTTACACTGGATGAATAAAAAACTTGCAAGTGTGGTCACATTTATCTTTGTACTGTGAAGTTCCACGAATCTGTGCAAACGAGACAAATGGATTTTGTTTTGAATGAAGGTGAGAAACTTGTCAACCAATATTTGGCTATGTTGACTGTGTCAGTCTTGATCAAATAGCCAGACCTTTAGATTCCTTTCCAGCTTTTACTGGTTAAAGTGAGCTCTAAGATCAATACAAAACTCTGTCACAAAACTCTATTTGGTCACGTCCAATCTGCCTCCAACTATATGAGGTAAGGTGATTGGTTGCTGTAACCTCATCAGCAAGTGAACTCATTTCATTTCATCAAATCATTTCTCATTTGTCTAGTATACAGTACTGTCTTTAAAAACAGTTGTCAAATTTTGCATCTTACCTCAACATTAAAACTTCTTCAGTAACAGTAATGTCAGCCGACTTTCACTCATTTTTAATATCATTTTGACATTTTGTGTATTATTTGTGTGGGGGGACATTTATAAACACCGACTGCACTAAAAATTATCCATAAATTATCAATTTTCCTTATTTTGCAATTCACGTTTTTCATTTCTTTATGCTTTTTAGTTGCATTACAGGACATAGATCCTCAAACTAGTTGTTGAATGGCTTGAAAAAAGTGAATTTTATTGACATTAAAATTAAATAATAATTAAAAGTGTAAAAAATTTATTATTAAGTTACAATTACATTACAAAAGCCTGTTCCTTGTTTTTCTCCATCTATGACCTTTATTTTATAGTTTTAAATAAAATAAATTTTATTATTTTATTTTATTTACTTTATAAATTTTAGTTTATTTATTTTCCATCAGTGTCCTTTGTTTGGCTCCTTATTGTTGTTTACTTCTATCTGTTCCTGTCACAATCACCAGTGATCTAATCCTTGTAGATCACTGATAAACATGCAGATACTACAAATCCTACAAATCCACCATTATATGGACTACAGAACCCAGTCATGCACTGCTCGCACGCACATGTCCCGAATTCCGCTGATTGCGCACACACTGCCAGAGGATTGTCAAGGACTGATTACAGTACATGGACTTTAAAAACAGCACACACACACACAAGCATCAGGGCTGAGTCTTGTTTAACTGTATTGTGAACTTTACGACGTGTTTTCCTTGCCTTTCCTTGCCGTTTTTGACCCTCGCTTTGTTTTATTGTTTATTCCTGTCTGCTGCCTGCCTTTTGACCATCCGCCTGTTTCTGACCATGACTATGGATTTAGTGTAAACATGTGTTTGCTCCTGTATTGACCGTTGCTCATCTGACCATTCTGTTGAATAAACCTGCATTTGCATCCGCACTCCTTTGTACAGCGTCCTATCACATAACTGTTCCAAATGTCAGTGTATTTTTTATCCAACATAAGCAACTGCCTCGGAACTCCTTGATGCAACTATTCAGTTAATCTCTAAGGCTAAATACATGTTCTGGTATTGTTATCAATAAATCTGGCATTACAGGTGAGCAGGTCAAGTAGTGCTATTACACCATTACACACAGTGAGCTCTGAATACACTGCTATAGATCCCGCTATCCAGGGATCACTTTACACTTCTGTAAAACTTAATCTGCTGCTGAGAGTGAATTTATGATGCAATTACTTTATGAGAATCCAAATACTCTGAGAAATGACTTAACCTAAGGAAAGAGCTCATAACAGATAATAGCATTGTGTTTAGAGGAGGATGTGTGAGACAGGAGTGTGTGGAGGAAGGCATGAGGGGTTCAGTCTATCACACTTGGATAGAGAAGTGAAGTTTCTGGAGGGGGCCTTTTTGAAGACAATCACCCCCAGCAGAGAAAATGAGGGGCAGGAGGGGCCGGGGGTCCATTGCTGCTCACTCGAGCATTCCTTATGAAATCATCAAGCAAATCCTCACTCAAATGCAACTGTTGTCAATGAAGTTGGTTCCTCTCCTCCCCTTTCCTCTAGTTCACTTTTGAACGCTTCATAATGCTTGATTAGGATGCCAGCACATGTATTGTGTGTGTATGTGTGTGTGTGTGTTCGTGAAGCTCATTTCACACATGAGTGTTTGCTATTGTTTGTGATGTGTGAAAGTGAGTACGAATATGACACGGAGAGAGAAAGACAGAGATAATAAAGAGAGAGAGAGGAGAGAATGAGCTAATCTGCAGTTCTTAACATAGTTAAATTTGGCCACTTGTATGTGTGTGTGTGTGTGTGTGTGTGTGTAAGTGTGCGTGTGTGTGTGGGTGTGTGTGTGTGTGCGTGTGTGTGTGTGGACTCTGAATTCAGGCACCCACTTTACATGAGAAAACCAGGCTTATCCCAAATATTTATCCGTGCTGAGAGAGACGTTTCCTTGCCTTTTTATCCCTACAGGAATCCTATTCTTCTTTCTTTTCTTTTTCTCCATCTCGTTCTTTCTCTCTCTCTCTCTTCACCCTTTATTTACTCTGACTCAGCTTACTCATTTATGATGATGATTGTCACAAAAAATATTTTGGTTCATAAAAAAAATCTAATATTAAATAAAATAAATAAAAATCTACTGTCTTTGCAGTAAAGTATTTACATTGGAAATCTGTGGGACAAAACCTTTACATTTATTTATTTAAATGACGGATACAACAACAACAATAATAATAATAATAATATTAACAATAATAATGATAATAATAATAATAATATAAAAACATGTTATTATTATTATTATTATTATTATTATTATTATTATTATTATTATTAACTTCTTTCATGGCTTCCTAGAATATTTGATTCTGATTGGTCAATTAGGACATTCCAAGGTATGTTATGTAAGGGATAAAGTACATCCAGGTGGTTTTTTATTGCAGAATAAAGCCCGACAAGCTTATAGGCAGCTCAAGACACAGAGGACTGTTGTATCAGACTGAAGGGTTTTATTCTGCAAAAACAATGGGCTGCAGAGGTCTTCTTGGAGGACCTGAGACCCAACCTTGACCAGTGCCTGCGTGGGTTTGGATCTCTATTTTATATGGTCATGGGTCTGGGTTGTTTCCGGGCCTGTGAGTAATAGCTGAGATGACCAGACTCGGAGAACACAGCATTCATCAGTGATTAGTTGGTAGCACTTTGCATGTGTATTGTAACCTGCATATTGTAAAATTAGGATGAGATTAGGAATTAGGAACACACACTCTTAAACTCACAGACGTTATCTCAGCCGAAAAAAGCAGACCTTGGTTTTATTTTCCACTCTAGTGCTGATTGGAACTGTTTGGAATGTAATACAAATGCGTCAGTTGTTCCTTAGGTACCGTAAGTGCAATGTAAACAGCAATATGGTCATTGATTTGGGTACCATTGTTTTTCAGATATTTATACTATTATTTATATAATTGAATTTCTGTTATGGAGAATCTGACAGTTAGGCAACAGAGTGGCAATGTCAACTTACTTATAGTAGCCTTTTGCTGTCAGGGTTCGGTACATTAAGGAATTTTTTGAGTCTGCATGGGTGCGAGTCTCCTTTTCAAATAATTTACGATTCTACGCAGCACATTTATGGGTTTCTTTGGTTCGGGCACAAATTTTCGGACCCATGAAATCCTTGATGTTCTTTAGTCCACATTGGCCGCTTGCCACAAAACGTAATTGTTACAAATGTAACAAAAACATAACAATGTTCTGAGCCATATTTTATTAATTCTTTAATTAAAGACAAAGCTGACAGAAACAAAAATGACTGAATGGAGCATATACTAACAAATGTATTATTCAGTCACAGGATGGCACCAAAAAATCAAAGACAGCAGCATGACAGGAAAGCACGGTATGGATGTGAATGTGTTCACTGGTGGTCAAGATAATTCACAGTACCAAGATGAGTCTTTGTTATTAGTTTCAGCTATTGTTATCTTGGTCATACTTTATGTTGTGATTCACCAATCAGAATCAAATGTTCCAGACAGATGGTTAAAAGTCCTAGAAAACAATCGCTGAAACTAATGATACAGGTTTATTCTTTAGTGAGTGTTTTCATATGGATATTCAGTTAAAGTCAGAATTATTAGCACCCCTGAATTATAAGCCCCCCTGTTTATTTTTTTACCCAATTTCTGTTTAACAGAGAGAAGATTATTTCAACCCATTTCTGAACATAACAGTTTTAATAGCTCATTTCTAATAACTGATTTACTTTATCTTTGCCATGATGACAGTAGATAATATTTTACTAGATATTTATCAAGACACTTCTATGCAGCTTAAAGTGACATTTAAAGGCTTACTAGAGTAATTAGTTTAACTAGGCAGGTTAGGGTAATTAGGCAAGCTATTGTATAATGATGGTTTGTTCTGTAGACTTAAAAAATATATATAGCTTAAAGGGGCTAATAATTTTGACCTTAAAATGGTTCATAAAAATTTAAAACTGCTTTTATTCTAGCCGAAATAAAACAAATAAGACTTTCTCCAGAATAAAAAAATATTATCAGACATACTGTGAACATTTCCTTGCTCTCTTAAACATAATTTAGGAAATATTTAAAAAAGAAAAAAAATTAAAGGGGGGCTAATAATTCTGACTTCAACTGTCATGTCACTGTTCTGGACTGTTTGGAACCATTTTGTGAATGAATAATGCACAGGTTAGTGTAGGATGCATTCAGTCATTTTTCTTTCAACAAGCTTAAATTATTACAGTTTAGATCAATTCTTTGCGTCTAATTGCTTACTTTTGTGGCAAGTAGCTGTCATGCTTGAATGTCAGGATTTATTTTGCAATAATAACCACCTAGATTTACTGTAAATTATACCTTACTTAACAACAGTATATATAGCTACTTTAATTAGTTATATGCTAAATTAAAATTCTCAAATTAATTCAGATGTCTGATTTTAAACACATTTATTCTTTATTGAATGCAAATGAATATAATCTTTGAGGGTGGGAATTGTACACAGTGTGGTGTAAGTGTGAGTGTGTGTGTTTGTCTTTGACTATACCCTGGTTAACTGTGAACACAGCTGAATGAAACTAAAGCACAGTCAATCAGTCAGGCTGGTGTTTGTTGTTTATTTGATCAGTATGTCGGGGCGCCGGAGCTTTTTGTGTGAGAGTATCTGAACAGACGGTGTACAGTGACCACAGCATTGTTTCACACAGCTAATGAGGATGAGATGGGTGTTAAATCAAGGCGTCCTCATGGAGATGACCTGTGACTGTATCATTTCAGCCTTTTCTGAGACGCTCTGTGGGCATTCGCTCTCATGCTGCTGTCCTCATGACAACACTGACATACTGTAATTCAATGGAGTCTGTGTGTGTGTGTATGGACCAGTGGGATAATGCCTAAACTTATCATGCCGAGTTGATGAGTTCTATTTTCAGAAAGCAACACTTCCAGCACAAAAACTGCAGATTATGCAGTTTTAATACAAACAAAATATCCATACAAATAAGTTGAAAAGTTGAACCAAGTTGAGCACAAAAAAAAACAACATTTAAATACATAGCGGTTCATGCAATTTTGAAACAAAAACTAATCCATACCAAAAACAAACAAAAAGTAAGCTAAGCTAAAATGCAGGGATCCATGTTTGTTGTTTATCACAAAATTGCAAATCTGACGTGTTCATTTTCAGAGACAACACTTTGTGGAATACCTTAAGTGTGTGACATTTATTTTAAAACATTTTCAGTTCATTTAAACAAATTGACATTTTTGTGATAATATTGATAATATTTACAATATGATTTGCATTTTTGTCACTAATCGTTACATTTTCAAACCATTATGTCTTAATTTATAAGTACAGAATACAGTCAAAGTCATTTTAAGGCAAGTTATTTCACTCGGCGGCCATCTTTGATTCACCTCTCGGGTAGTATGCTTGGGCATTCTGTCTGAATAGGGAAACATAAAATTCTCCAAAACCGTTTTCCAAGCTTACGATCACATATTTGAAATCACCAATAGAATTAAACAACAACTGTCCCATAAGTTTAATTTCTAAATGTTCGAGTCGAACAAAATCTGCTTTTTTTCAGGTTGCCCTAATGTGCATGTGCACTGGTAAAGAATGAGATCACAACACCAACCTCATTTATGGCCGTGTTACACATTATCATCTTCTGAATCATTCTTCGTCTGATCACACACAAAGTAATCCACAACTTGGTCTTGATGACCGTTTGAGTAGTCATGAGCTGTCATGTGATGTGTGTTTGAAATGACGGACTGTACCTTGTGTTCTTTTCATACAGATTACAAAATCAAAAGACTTTTGTTTTCAAGTGCGCTTGCTTCATTTAAAAGCACAGCTATTAGGCTTCATTTGCATATATTTCTCATGTCTGTGAAGCAAGTATTGGCTGAGATTTCAGTGTGTTTGTTGACCACAAAACACTGTCGTAAAAGCACATGTCTGGTCTGAGCTTTTCCCCCGGAGAAACGTCAGTCTATATCGATCGATGATTGGCTTCTATAGGTGGGGCTTCATTGGCCATATCGACCGTTACACTTTTCCCCATTCAAAACTATATGAGTGACATGTCTTGTGCAGTCTATTGAACATATTCTTCAATGCGAAAGTGTGCTTGTTTTTGCGATTGTTTTAGAACTTTCGATTCTGTCGCCTATAAGAGAAATGACTAGGAATAATAAACTCGGTCAAACTACTTGCTCTATAAACAAGTATTTGCATGATTATACAGACAAAGCAGAATAATATTATAAGAAAATATCAGTTTGCAACATCTAGCAGCATAACGAGCTGTTTTTAACATCTAAAAATGAATGGAAGTGAATGAAAAGTCTCGAGCCAAAAATATTCAAAAGACTACGCCCGCTCGTATGCGGAAAAATAAGGTGAATAGTCTTTAATAGTTTATTTCATGTGTGAAAACATTGTAACTCTTGTCTTTGTTGTTTTTTTAAATAAATAGATAAAGACTGTAACACATGCCGAGTTCCACACAATACATTTATGTTGTCCCAACACAAATCGATTAAGTTAACTTAATTGTTTTTACAAATTTAAATGGATCGAACATAAAAAGTTAAGTGTCCCTCCAAAAAAACGTAAGAACTGTAGTTCCAATTCTTTTAAAATAAATATACACTACAAAAAACTTTTTTATACTTAGATTTTGTCTTGTTTCTAGTCTGAATATCTCAATATTTTTAAATCAAGAAGCATTTTCTAGACAAGAAAAAGTTATTGTCTTGATTTAAGAAATAATATGGCAAAATTAATAGAGTTTTTTCTTAAAACAAGCAAAAAAAGCCAGTGGGGTAAGAAAATGTTTTAAATTGAAAACAAGATTATTTTTCTTACTCTATTGGCAGATTATTTTGCTTGTTTTAAGGAAAAACTCACTCCATTTGAGCACATTATTTCTCAAAACAAGACAATATTGTTTACTTGTCTAGAAAATGCTTCTTGATTTAAGAGTTTGTAGATATTTAGACTAAAAACAAGACAAAACCTCTAGGAAAGAAAAGCATTTTTGGATTTTGTGCAGTTTGAACTTGCAGCAAAATAATTTTTTGGAGTGTTAAAGAGAACTAGCAAATCGCAAATTGTTGATTTTATTGCATTTTACAAAAAATAAATAAAAAGTCTAAACTTTTGGGGGGGAATTGTGGTTGTATAATGAGACAGTGGTAGCCTGACCCTGAGATGGAGATGTAAAGCTGCTCCATTCAGACAAGAGAAAGGCTGGTGAGGGGGGTGAGGGAGGGGTCGGGCCGTCGCCCACGGAGACCAGAGCAGGGAGTCATGGGAAAGATAAGCTGTGGGAGTGAAGTGATGAGCTGAACATTGTTTCACACAATTCATCTCACATGGACAAACAAAACCAGCGGAGCAGCAACTAAAATAAGTTTGACCAAAAAAAATCCCGTCAGTATCCAGTTTAACACCTCACATGTGTCTCATTAAAATAATAAAACAGTCTTCTGCAGCTGTGGATCAAAAGCAGCTGTTGAAGGAGCAAACATGATTAGTGAATCTTTAAATCAAGGCAGATCAAGTGAGTTTAGTTGCAATTCTGAGACAAAGCATTGTTATTATTGCCAGTGCTGGGTTTCAAACTAGTAGATTTAGAGTACTTAATTTGACTCATTAATCATATAGATTTCAGTTGGATTACTTTTTACAACAGAGAAATTAAATAGAAAAGAGATAGTTAATATGACCTATACCTGTAGGTACTGCTGTCGCCTCACAGCAAGAAGGTCGCTGGTTCGAGCCTCGGCTGGGTCAGTTGGCATTTCTGTGTGCATGTTCTTCCTCCGGGTTCTCCGGTTTCCCCCACAGTCCAAAGACATGCGGTACAGGTGAATTGGGTAGGCTAAATTGTCCGTAGTGTATGAGTGTGAATTAGTGTGTATGGATGTTTCCCAGAGATGGGTTGCAGCTGGAAAGGCATCCGCTGCGTAAAACATGCTGTATAAGTTTGCGGTTCATTCCGCTGTGGCGACCCCGTATTACTAAAGGGACTATGCCGAAAAGAAAATGAATGAATGAATAAATAAATAAATAAATAAATAAATAGTAATGATGTCAATGGGGATGAACTATTTTTAATCAATGTTTGTGGGACAAAGAAGTGTACTGAACTAAAATATTTCCATAAACTTTCATAAAATTAAAACAAATAAACTAATAAATAAATAACAAAGATGTCATAGTGGAGCAATGGTAGCACGATCGCCTCACAGCAAGAACTTCGCTAGTTCGAGCCTCGGCTGGGTCATTTGGCATTTCTGTGTGGAGTTTGCATGTTCTCCCCATGTTGGCGTGTGTTTCCTCCGGGTGCTCCGGTTTCTCCCACAGTCCAAAGACATGTGCTATTGGTGAATTGAATTGAAAGCTAAATTGTGTGAAAGAAATTGTATGGCCGTTTCCTAGTGATGGGTTGCAGCTGGAAATACATATGCTGGATAAGTTGGTGGTTCATTCCGCTGTGACGACCCCAGATCGATAAAGGGACAAAGCTAAAAAGAAAGTGAATTAATTAATAAATAACAATGGATGTCAATGGGGATCAACTGTTTTTAATGAATGTTTGTGGGGCAAAGAAGTGTACTAAACTAAAATTTTCCATAAACTTTCATAAATTTAAAACAAGCAAACAAATAAATAAATTAATTAAATTAAATAAATTAGAGATTAACAAATATTTGCTTAACTGCATTTATCAAAGCACCCTTTTGAGTAATAATAATTAAAAAACGTATAAGGGATTGTAACACCTGGAGGGTCAGTAATGTGTTACAATGTTCATTTTTGGATGAACTATTCCTATAAAATAACACCCTGCCCACCAGGGGGCAACAGAGACACATCTCCCCAATCTCAGTCCAGCATCAGCGCTGTCTTTCAGGAGCTCCTCCACCACACCCTGAACCCTCACACTAAACTGCCGCTGAATTCAACATGAAGGCACGACTCAAATGAGAACGTCGAGGATGTGTGTAATTGAGACGTTATAAAGTCGTTCAGATCCAATGGATTGAATGAAGCCCCTTCATCTTCCTCTCCTCCCCTCCATCCACAGTTCTGAATGAGGGTCTGTTTTAAAGCACCACATACGTGTGTAAATTAGACTCTCAGTGTGCGCATGTGAACAAATATCTCTATCTGTGTGAATATCTTCATCATACTATTCTCCCTGCACTCCGTCCTTCAGGAACAATGCACAAGATCAGTGCTTATAGCCAGTCGATAAAGTACACAAAACAAACACTTGAGTAAAAGTACTGATACCATAATTGAATGTATAGTAAATTATACATGTATAGTACTTATTTTCAGTTTTACTTGAGACATAGTAGGCTTCTTGATTTTTATGCAATACATAAACATCTCTTTATGGAAAAAATGCTTGATTAAATAAATAAATAAATAAATGTTTTGTAAAAATGTGTACTAGTCATACAAATATAACTATATTGATTAGTAAATTAAATGTGAAAATAACAAAATATTTAATATACTTAAAACTGGTTATAGCAAAAATGCACAAATATAACACTGCAAATTTAACCCTTGTGCACTGTTAAATTTTTTCTACCCTTTTATGTTATGTCATGTTATGTCATGTTATGTTATGTTGTGTTGTATTATGTGTTGTGTTGTATTATGTTATGTTATAGGGCGACACAGTGGCGCAGTAGGTAGTGCTGTTGCCTCACAGCAAGAAGGTCGCTGGTTCGAGCCTCGGCTGGGTCAGTTGGTGTTTCTGTGTGAAGTTTGCATGTTCTCCCTGTGTTCGTGTGGGTTTTCTCCAGGTTTCTCCGGGTGCTCCGGTTTCCCCCACAGTCCAAAGACATGCGCTACAGGTGAATTGGGAAGGCTAAATTGTCCGTAGTGTAAGAGTGTGAGTGAGTGTGTATGGATGTTTCTCAGAGATGGGTTGTGGCTGGAAGGGCATCCGTTGCTTAAAACATGTGCTGGATAAATTGGCGGTTCATTCCACTGTGGTGACCCCGGATTAATAAAGGGACTAAGCCGAAAATGAACGAATGTTATGTTAGGAATGAAAACATCCATTGAATTAAACTGCTGTAAAAATGCATCAGATAAATATTTTTTGCATAAATCTGTTAATCAATTGTCTTGATCAAAGCTACTAAATATTTTAAAATTACAGGATTTTAAATCTTTAATTGACAAATTCATAAGTGATGTCACTGATTTAGTGAAAAAAACACACAAAAATTACTTATTTTCAATATGAAAAGTAATTGTGGGCTGGATTTTTTTATTTGTTTTTGTGAAACGTGAAAAATTAGTAACAACGTTGCCTTTGATGCATTGTTAGTTGTTGTGCAGCATAAGATTAAATAAGATTTTTTCTCCCTAATTTACTATTTGTGTATGTTTTTGCCCCATTGACTTTCATTATAACCACTTTTTTGATTGCAAATCCATAACACCATACAATCATGCACCTTTGATTGTAAGTGGTTTTCCCTGTTGGGAAGAGGTAAAATTTGTTACTTTAACTGTTGATCATCAGTTGGCACCATAACACTTTAGATGTCCAAATTAGATTTTATATGGAGTTATATGGAGAACTACATGGAGTAAACAAAAACAAAGGCTATTTATGCCCCAGCTGCCTTTTGATGTTGAGAAGTACAGAATAAACAAAAGCAGAGTGTATCGTTGAGTTTTTAAAAATTAAAAAAAATCAAAGCATTTTGCGTGCAGATGTGGTATAGGTGAATTGGGTAAGCTGAATTGTCGATAGTATATGTGTGTGAATAAGTGTGTATGGATGTTTCCCAGTGATGGGTTGCAGCTAAAAGGGCACCGGCTACATAAAACATACGCTGGATAAGTTGGCGATTCATTCTGCTGTGGTGACCCCAGATTAATAAAAAAGGGACTAAGCTGAAAAGAAAATGAATGATAATGAATGAATGAGACTGGAGACTCACTCTGACTGAATCATTTAAATCGGTGAGTCAATACTTGGAGACTCGCTCTGATTGAAATCATTTAAATCAGTGAGTCAATACTTGGAGACTCGCTCTGATTGAAATAATTTGAATCAGTAAGTCATTACCTGGAGACTCGCTCTGATTGAATAATTTGAATCAGTGAGTCATTACCTGGAGACTCACTCTGACCGGATTATTTGAATCAGTGAGTCCTTTACTGGAAACTCATTTTATATGTGTTCGTTCTGTGGGAACATCTTCACCTGCTCTCCACCCTCCAGGAACAATGCATTAGTTCAGTGCTCAGAGTGAACAAAGACCTGCACTGAAAAACATTCTCAATTTTTGGGCTGAGAGGAACAGTGATTGTCCTAAAGTTTTAGGGCTTCTCTTTGATGTGTTTCTGTTTTTGTGGCAGAAGAGCTGAGCTTGAGGAAGAGAGGTGCTAAAAATGGAATACGGGTCAGTTAAATCACATCTAAACCAATTATTGCGTACCGGTGATGCTATTAAGATGATAGAAAGGCCAGCTGCATGTGTTGTGAGTGTTCATTTATCAGTCTGAATCTGTGCTGCAGAGCTCTACAGTGATTCACAGATTTCTGGAACACAATCATTCAGAAAGTTCTGCTCAGCCTCACTCCTCCAGTGCTGTTTTATTAAATATTAATGCTGATCATGCTTTCATGATTTAACGTGTTATCACATTCTATGAAAAGGCAGTAAAATATGTACTGTGGGAACATTTTATATGTTTTTTTTATATACACTTACCGGCCACTTTATTACATACACTTTACTAGTACTGTGTTGGACCCCCTTTTGCCTTCAGAACTGGCTTAATCCTTCGTGGCATAGATTCAACAAGGTACTGGAAATATTCCTTTGAGATTTTGGTCCACATTGACATGCTGGCATGATGCAGTTGCTGCAGATTTGTCAGCTGCACATCCATGATTGAATCGAACCACATCCTAAAGGTGCTCTATTGGATTGAGATCTGGTGATTGTGGAGGCCATTTGAGTACATTGAACTCATTATCATGTTCAAGAAACCAGTATGAGGTGATTTGCACTTTATGACATGGCGTGTTGTCCTGATGGACAGGGCCGGCCCGTGGCATAGGTAGTATAGGCAAATGCTAAGGGCGCCGTACGTCCAGGGGGGCGCTAGAAATGGGGGAGGAAAAAAAAACTTCCACTATACCTAAAACTAGTTGGTATTAGGACTTCAGAAAAGAATAAGCGCACAATAAATTAACTGCATAGTGCATAGCCTACTAAGTAGTAGTATAATAATATAATAATAATACTCCTACTCGCCTGATAATAATCTACTCGCCCACCCCCCTCTTCCGAATAATTAGACTTTACCTGCTATAGTGTTCATTTTTTGAAGGGTCAATATGTCAAAATGTCCCAAACTGTCTAGTGCACAGGGGAGGCAAAAAAAAGAAAAGAAGCGAAGGAAAAACGCAACTAAGACAAAGGTAATGTTACGACAAAGATTATTTTACTGTATCCGTGATCGATAACACCATTAATAATTAGCCTGACACATACTTGTCAACTCTTTGGCATACTTTGGCCATTTAGGTGTGTGTTTAAACAGACACATACATTTAATAATATGTGAACATGTTCTTTCTGCTTGTATTATTTTAAACACATATCATTTTCTCTTAAATGAGCAAAAAAGCTACTAAAGTAATGGAATGCTTTCATTCGCCCATAGATCTGTGCATTCTTACAGTGACATCTCTGTTATCAAAAAACAAAATAAGAGATTCATTTATTGCTCTTCACTAAATAACTGTAACTGTACAATGAGTAAACTGCAGTATAATATACCATGTGGTAATGCATTGTTATGCTCTAACATTAATGATGTGCAATTTAACACTGATGTAAAGTTTTTGATAAATGCACTTTAGCCATTAAGAACTGTAGCACAACATACAGCTAGGCTTACAACTATGGTTATAATCAAGAGCATTTTGATTGACTACTACAAGCTGGGAAAACATCAGAAAACCATGCCAATGCAATTAACGTTTTATATATATATATATATATATATATATATATATATATATATATATATATATATATATATAGAGGCAAGGCAAGTTTATTTATATAGCACATTTCATACACAGTGGCAATTCAAAGTGCTTTACATAAACAGGAATAAAAGAAACAAGTATAAGAGAAATAAAAACAAATGATAAAAATGGTAAAAATAAATAAATAAAATAAATAAGCATAAAAACAGATAAAATGTGTTATAAAAGAATGAAAAAGAAGAGAAAAACATAATAGTGCGATCTGTCGGACGTAGCACAGTGCTCATTCAGTAAAGGCACAGCTAAACAGATTAGCTGTGCATTCTAATTAGCTAATTAGCATTTTACTTTAATGACAATAAAAATGTAATTGTTACTTATATGAATTACAAATATAATTTGTATATCAGAAAAAGTACATAGTGTATTATACAATAGTCCACATCATGGCTATATCTTTAGATTTTTCATTTATATTATTTCATCTTATTTTATTCTTAAAATCATGTGTTTATTATTAGACTGGTGTCACAAACTCCTCTTCTGCATTCAGATGCACTGCTGAGGTTTCTCAGTCCCACCGTTGCAAATCCTTCTTTCTAAGTATTTTGAATGTGCAATCCAAGCAACGTTTTTCCAATCTTCTATTGTCCAATTTTGAATTCGCATTAAAATGTTGCATTTTTTTCCTTGTATTTTTGCATGTTTGTACACCAAACTCTCATTTTAATGGATAGAATGTTTAATGGATATAACATATATGTTTAATAAAACTGATTTGTTTAAATACACCAGAATTATATTCACTGACAAATGGATAAAATATAAGGGGTATAAACAGTGGTGTGAAAAAGTTTTTATCCCTTACTGATTTCTTATTTTGAATGTTTGTCATGTTTTAATGTTTTAAATCATTAAAATAAATTTAAATATTAGTCAAAGATAACACATAAACACATCATGTAGTTTTGCAGGTTTTTATTATTAAGGGGAAAATCCCAAACTACACAGGTCTGTGTAGAAAAAGTGTTTGCCCCCTTAACCTTATAACAAGTTGGGCGACCCTTTACAGAAACAACTGCGATCAAACTGTCACGATCACCAGCAATCTAGCATTTGCAGGTTGCTGGAGAACTATACATCCACCACTTTAATGAACTCCAACTCCCATCATGTACCTCAGACAAACCAGTTCCTGATTCCCTCTGCTTACACACACACCTGAAAGCTCATGATGGACTAATCAGATGGACCATATAAAAAAGCACAAACACACACAGACTTTGCTGAGTCTTATTTCTCTGTGACATTACAAACCGTACCCTAGTCTAGCTTTGGCGTGTTTGTTTTATTCTTAGTTTATTCTGTTTGCTGCCTGCACTGACCACTGACTGTGACCACGACTATGCTTTTGGAGTACCCACATGATACCATTTGTTTCTGTTGACCATTGCCTGTCTGACTAAGCTGTAAATAAATTGTGTTTGGACCCTCAACTCTGTTGTACCCTGACTCTATTGTTACACAACCTTTTTTAAAAACTTGCAATGAAGCTGTTACAGCGCTGTGGAGGAATTTTGGCCCACTCATCTTTGCAGAACTTTTAATTCAGCCACATTGGAGGGTTTTTGAGCATGAACCACCTTTTCAAGGTCATGCCACATCATCTCAATTGGATTCAGATCAGGACTTTGAATAGGCCACTCCAAAGTCTTCATTTTGTTTTTCTTCAGCCGCTCAGAAGTGGACTTGCGGTTGTGCTTTAAATCATTGTCCTGCTGCAGAACCCAAGTTTGCTTCAGCTTGAGGACACTAACAGATGGCCGAATTTTCTCCTTCAGGATATTTTGGTACACAGCAGAATTCATGGTTTCATTTATCACAGCAAGTCTTCCAGGTCCTGAAGCAGCAAAACAGCCCTAGACCATCACACTACCACCACATTTTACTGTTGGTATGATGTTCCTTTTCTGTTATTTTTACACCACACATAAAACATTAAACTATTTTCACATAACTAGGTTGAACTAGGTAGATATGTATTTTATTTTCTCTTAATAAAAAATGTATTAAAAACTGCCTGATGTGTTTACTCGTGTTAACTTTAACTAATATTAAAATATATTTGATGATCTGAAATATTAAAGTGTGACAAACATGCAAAAAATAAGAAATCAGTAAGAGGGCAAACACTTTTTTCAAACCACTGTATAAATAACTTAAGATTTAATATTAGGATGTTGCTATTAGTTTAGAGGATTTTGTATTGTTACAGCCATGAAAAAAGTGGAAAAAATCCAACATAGGCTCATTCTGAAAGTGGAGTCCCATATACTTTTCTGGAGATTACGAATTATGTAACCAGAAGTATGTATGGCTGAATTTTGTTTTAAAACGAAACCTAAGACGTTGTTCCTTTTCTAGCGTACAGCTGACTGCTTACCTCCCTATGGATGGCTTTCCCGCTGTTACCAGTTTGTCCAGTTAGGAGAGGAGAGAGGAGTTGACCACAATAACGAAATTAGAGTCCGGTGAAGTACGGTTCCAGAAAGTGAGTAAGACAAAAACAGAATTAAAAAAATTTAAATATACAAGAAAATAACAGGGTGAGAATGTGGTAAAATCTGAAAAAGTGGTAAAAATCAGGCTTTTCTTTTTTTGGATTGCTTTTTAAAACTGTCGGTTGAGTTTAGGCAAGTAGGTGGGCGCTGGTCAATCGGTGCTTTTGAAAATACTATTGATTGGTTTAGGGAAGGAGGAGGGTGGGTCAGTCGATTGGTCAGTCATTCAGTCAGTCAAACAGTCAGTATTTGGCGCACTCCGGAAATGTATATAGAGGTACGTTTTCAGAATGACCCTGGGTTGGAAAAATTAGTGACAGCCATGTTATTAGTTGAAATGTTTTTCCTAAAACAACAGTTTTGTCAGTTTTCAGATCAGTGTTCATGACTGAACTATAAAATCAATCTTTCCTGATTATCTGCTTGATTTTCAATGCATCATTAAACACACAATGACTCACAATAACACCAAACAGCATGAACCCTGGCAGTGAGTGTTATCATACAAACACAAGGACTTCACTATGACACACACTCACACACACACACTTTAACACACACCACATGCTGTTTGAAGATAGAGCTGATAAGAAAAGAGATCCTTCTCGCTCTCGCTGGCATATGGACATGGTCGAGCACTCCATCACTCTCTGTGTGATGTGACAGATCAAGATAAGATCATACACACTCCTCATTAAAAAAAAAAACTGTCCTCTTCATGCCATCCTTCCCCTCTCGCTCTTTCTTTCCAAACCACCACACAAAACTGCCTTTGTTTTTGTATTCTGAATATGAAGATCTCTAGATTGTAATTGTGGTTTGTGTGAGCTGTTGTTAAGGCCTTTCTTTTTGGTCCATGGGAAGTTTGCAAGGAAACGGAAGTGAAATGAAGCCAGTACAATTTTGGACTCATCTTGTGGTTTTTGTGTTAAGATGCTCAGATTAGAAACGAGGAGTTTGTGCGTCTCTAACCCTCTAACCACAAACTGACCAGCTGGACACAAGCTGAAGCAAAGGACATCTGACCGCAAGTGGAGCAGGCCATCAGTTTCATTTCCCAAAAATGCCTTTTTTGTCCCAAGGAATGGGACAATTTATATAACAAACCTTCTTTATGTTTCATTCTTTAAAAAAAATACAGGCGAATGTGCTTAATAAATGTATGAAATATTTGAGTACGAAAAAGGTAATAATAATACATTTTATTTATAATGCGCTTTGCTAAAACCCAAAGTGTTTTAAACAACAGAGAGAATAAAACATGCATTAAAATACAAGGATTTAAGATAGAAAAATCATCAACTATAAACATGTTAGAATTATCGAGAATCTAAAAATTCAATCTTAAAAAGCTGAGTTTAAGAACACCTTAAAGGGCCATGAACGCACCCCCACCCCCCCACTGGTTTAAGCAAGGTGCTTTCACACCTCTTGTTTGAAAAATGTCTGGAAAGTGGGTGAGTCCAGCTTTGTTTACGTGGGAGTGTCTAGTGGCAAAAGAGGGAAGGGTTTGCATGAAAAGGAGAGTTTCAGTACATGCAAGCGCTGATTTTCACAGCGACAACACTGACGCAGATAGATAGATAGATAGGCAGTGACGATGTTTACGTCGTGGACATTAGTAATCAAACTATTTTCCTTAATCTGAATAAAGCAATAATATGATTAAGGTGTTTACATGAGTTGCTTTTTGAATGTTCCTTTCATGATCCCGTTTTACATGTTATAGCACATAATATGATTAACGTCATTGCGTCACCACGCTGTCCACTTTTCCTCTGGAGTTTCATGCAATTTCATTTTTAATTTGTTGACTTTAACTGCAGTTTGGCACTTTCACTTTCATTTAGAAACATTTCATGCATGCCTCCCATGACAAGCAAGATATTGGATGCCAGGAACTGCTGGAAGAGTGTAGTTTTAATTTGATACCACATGCCGTATGGGAGAAAAAAAAACTCAGCATTTCTCGGTGCATGCAGATCGATAGGTGCAGAGAATAGTGTCAAACAGCCATGTGTGTATAGACTATGCTGTCACAAAATGCGTCGAAAATCCTACACGACAGTAATAGTTTGAATTACATGTTTTCATTCGGATAGCAGATTTACAGCGGACCTTTCAGTTCATAATATTGTAGTGATATTACCGTAAATTTAGTAACTAAATCATTTTGACTAAGGTACGTGTTTAAAAACTGAAAAAGTACTTCTGACGATATTAACTAACTTTGCCATCTGAATAAACATAAACAAAGAACACAGATCCTTCACTTACCAAATCTGTAGAGACCGGACAATCAACACGGTCTGGAACCGCTTCTTTTCAAAAGGAGATGAGCGGCAAATCCAGATTTTACTATTTCCAGATGCGAAAAGCTCTCGGGTAAAAAATATTTCTTAAAAAACATATTTTTGTTGTGTGTTAGCACAATCGGTGGTCTCATCACAGGGAAATAGAAACAAAACCTTCATTGCGGCACATTTATAAACACAACACTAACGACCCATGTCTTTGAACAATTTTTCTTCTTCCACTTGCTTTAATTATGATTGGCAACACAACGTGGCGTCTATGTGAACACTATAACAGGTAAAAACAAGTCTTCAAAGCTATATCATGCATAATAATAAAGTTGCATCTCGTTCACAAAAGAGAGCGTTGATTGGTTCGAACCAAGTCTTTCTTATGAATTAATGCTGAAAACTCAAAGACGTCACGTTGTACTGGCCAGTACAAACGTCCAGTCTCCATGCTGAAATTTCATCTCATGGCCATGTTGTAATTTCAAAATTTCTTTTCAAACCAGAAAAACAAATTTGCTCAAAATAACGCAAAAACAACCAATTTTCACTTTTTAGTGAAATATATATGTCCTAATAGTGTTTTTAGCAACATGGGACATGAGTTTTGGCCCCCCGTTTGATTTGAAATTAAAAGTTTGAAAGTTTTTTTTTTTTATGAATGTGTGATGAGTTGTGAGTTTGAGTAAAAGTAATCCACGTGATATTTAAACGTAACCGAAATGTTAAAGAAATATCTGGCCGATGTAAATTTCAGAGGCAGTGTTGTGACATGATACTTTTTAAAAATAACTGTATGCTATAAGACAAAACATGTTATGAAAAGTAATTTTGGGTTACATTGTTAATTTAAAGTAACACATTAAAACATTTAGAAGCAGTGAATCACTAACTCGAGACTCTCAGTGCATTCCAAACAGTATATATCACGCCCACTTGAAACAGTCAGAGTGAAAACAGTCATGGCCACCATATTAAAGGTTTGACCAAAGAGCTTAAAACTGTCCTCTTCGAAGGGCTCTTCAGTATGAAGAATTTTGAAGGGTGCAACTGATGTAGACTTTGGGCCTCCATGATTCTCTGCACAGTACTGCATGATCGATTTTGAAGGGCTCATCCTTATGCCCTAATCCCTTAGAAGCTGTCACTCTGGATAAGGATGAACTCTTAAAGTCTGCATGAATCGGAAGCTGCAACCATTTATTTTTTGTATTGTGACACAGTTACTGGAAAAACTAAATATTAAATGAAAAAACAGTGGGTGTGGCTTTTTTTTATTATTTTACTGCAAGCTGATTGGATATTGTAAAGTAGGCATTCCATTTCGAAAGATCAGGAAAAATGTATCGGGAGAGTTATTACAACCTAACAGACACCTCCTCCTCCTCCTCACCATTTTTATTTGTTGTTATGGCACCATCAAAACTAACAGTTGGAGGGGCGTGGTTAAGTATGTTAACCACGCCTAATACCTCAGACAGAGAATTTAACTAAAAACAAACAGGAAGCGCGTTTTCAGATTTCAATTAAAGATTACAAGGGCAAACAATTGTTTTTTTTCTTCTTAATGACATGCACAGATGAATTGTTCACCACAAAACTTGTAATGTCAGCTGACAAAATCAATATGTTAGTTTTGATTTTTTGTGTACTTTAGGAATGGAACGTGTTGTCTATCGGACATGATCATTTGAATCAGTGAATTGTTAACTGGAGAATAGCTCTGATCAGGTCATTTGGATCTGTGAGTCCTAATTGGAAGCTTGCTCTGAAGTGATCATTTGAATCAGTGAGGAGATAACTGAAGACTCGCTCAGATCGAATAAACTTGTATTAATGAATAGCTGGAGACTCACTCTATAACAAGATCATTTGAATCAGTGACTTGTTAGCTGGAAACTTGCCCTGGCCAGTTTCTTTGAACTATATGATGAGTCCAAAATTGTCCTGGTTTCATTTCACTTCTGTTTCCTTGCAAACTTACCATGGACCAGAAAAAATGGCCTTAACAACAGTCCACACAAACCACAATTACAATCTAGGAGATCTTCGTATTTAGAACACAAAACCAAGCCAATTGTGTGTGGTAGTTTAGAAGGAAAGAATCTCTGAGCTTTTGGCCAGCGATTTGCTCTGATTGGATCATTTTAATATGGGAGTTATTAAGGGAAGACTCCTTTTGACCAGATCATCTCAATCAGTGGATTTTTAATTTGAGACCTGCTCTAACTGGAACATTTGAGTCAGCAAATCATTAACTGCACTCTCATTGTAACACAATACTATAAATCACGAGTTGTTAACTTGAGATGAGCTCAGATCAGTCCAATTCAGAAATTATAATTTTATCCAGGTTAATTGAAGTGATTCAGCTTATACACAAATTGGTCAATAACATTATGGGGGATTTTTTTCTCCAGTTGCAACAAATTATAACCTTGTTTTGTAATAAAGTGTAGGTCTATTATATTGTGCTGTGAAATGTAGTGACATTCATTCATTCATTTTACTTCAGCTTAGTCCCTGTTTATCAGGGGTCGCCATAGCGGAATGAACCACCAACTATTCCGGCATATGTTTTACGCAGCGGATGCCTTTCCAGCTGCAACCCAGTACTGGGAAACACCCATGCACTGTTATTCTCACACACACACACACACACACACACGCATGCACGCACACATGCACGCACACACACACACACACACACACACACACACACACACACACACACACACACACACACACTATGGTCAATTTAGTTCATCCAGCTTACAGTCTTAGGACTGTGGGAGAAACCGGACCACCCAGAGGAAACCCATGCCAACACAGGCAGAACATGAAAACTTGTCCAGCCAGGACTCGAACTAGTGGCCTTCTTGCTCTGAGGCTAACCTCTGAGCCATTGTGCCACTCAAAATGAAGTGACATTCATAACTGAATAAAAAAATTATAAAATAAAATTGTGAAAGTGCACATAAAAAAAATAAATAAATAAATAAATAGTAAGACAGATATAGATATAACAATATATTACTAGATATACTAATACTACTACTACTAACAATTATTATTAAAATTATATATATATAGTTTAAATAGCAAATCTATTTGTGCCACTCAAAGGAGCTCAAAGGAGCTGTGCTGGTCTACAAAGATGTATAGTCGGCGCCTTGCTATTTTAAAGAACTGAAATAGACTGCGCCATTGACCATCTAAAACCTGGTCTAAAGTCCAGTGCAGAGTGTGTTAGTTTTGCACCTTTGTGGGTTCAAACACTTACACATTGCTTAATACACACGGGATGTATGGCAATGCACAAATATCTTTAAATATGAAAAAATAAAAATAAAGGAATAAAATGTTACAAAATACTGCCTCAGTGCCTCCAGTTTTTTTCAGTTTATTCATGACAATTTGCATTTGTACAATCTTATACAATCTTATTATATACAATCTAGCAGTATTATTTATTATATACATATTTATATTTGTTTTCATAAAAACAAGTTTAGATTTGTCAACCTGTCAGGTTTTTGGAGACGTCTGCATCACTATATGAGGCATAAGAATAGGATGTGTGTTTGGATATAACTCAGTTGTTTGATCACACTTCGTTATAATTAATAATTTAACTGAATTTAGAAATAGTTTTGAAACAAATCTTTGCAGTCCAAACACAATTGATAGGTAATTAGTTATTGTATAACGATGGCTTGTTCTACAGACTTTTGAAAAAAAATATAGCATAAAGGGGCTAATAATTTTGACCTTAAAATGGTTTTTAAAAAATTTAAAGCTGCTTTTATTCAAGCCGAAATAAAACAAAAAAGACTTTCTCCATAAGATATATATATATATATATATATATATATATATATATATATATATATATATATATATATATATATATATATATATATATATATATATATATATATATATATATATATCTTATATACAATATATATACAGTACATACGTGGCCCCTTCTCCACACTGGTGTACATTTTATTGCTTTTCAAATAAAAAAGTCTGGTAGTACAAGAGCATATATAGCATCAAATGGATAAAAAAGTACTGGTTGCCTTTCCTACCTCATTTACAATGAATAGGGACTTTAAGCTTCAAAAAGGACACAAAAACACCATGAAAATGGTCCATATGACTCATACACTATATTCCAACTCTTTGAAGCCACATGATGACTTTAAGTGTGGAACAAACAGAAATCCAGGCTTTCGACTTGAATAATGTATAAAAGCACAATTCCATCGCTTTACTGGTGTTACTTGAAAAGATAACAATGAGAAATGCCCCATCATCATCTGGAGATATAATCATGTCTTCATCTCTCACTGAGTGCAGAGGCTTTCTTATTCATATGATGGTTCCCTGGAGGAGCAGGTCAAGTTAGCTCCTTGAACTTCAGGCCTTGTTGCGTCAGGCGTAGTGATACGAAGTTCACTTCACTCTCCCACACAATCGTTTCCTCGACAGTCCTCCACAAGCCATCCAATTACATGTTTCCAAATGAGTTTTGTGCCAGATAGAGCTCCACTGCCTCTAACCGTGTATGTGTGTGTTGTGTGCAGTATGTGAATGATGATTTCAGGGCAAAAAGGTTAGATTTCCAAGACACACACACACATGCAGAAACATTTATTCTGAGGTAAGAGTGTGAGCGGTGTACAGTACATTCAGAAGGACATTCACACAATCCAGTCACTGTACTTTAGAGGAAGAGAGAGAGAGAGAGAGCAAAAGCAAAAATAAATGACGGCTTGCATTTCTCACAGACTTCACTCTTTAATTCAGAAAGCAATTACTTCAGATTTTCCACTTCAGAGGGACAGGGTGCGAGAAAGTGAGAGAAAAAACTGCGGAGAGATGATACTTTGAATTAGTTACATATGGAGACTGTGATGAAAGGCCGGAGAAAAAAGGGAAATAAAACTTCTTCATATGTGCGCTTGTGTGTGTACACATGTAGTGTGTGTGTGTGTGGTTGTGTCTTTCTATCTGTGGAGACTCCTTTAGTGGGAAGATGGATGATGCATCATTCTGACATCTGTATAAAACCACACACTCACAAACACACGCACACTCCATTCACCATTACCTCCGCTATCGGACAAATTCTTTGAAATTTATTGCAGTAATTATGTGAAGTCACTGACTTATATAATGGTCTAATGTGTTTTTGAAGCACATAATTATATGATAAGGGGATGTGTTTCCATTATCCATTTAGACTGGAAAGCTATAGTGAAAATGTGTATTCTTAGCCAGGTAAATGACAAATTTGACTGTTCATGATAAAGAGTGTGTGGCCAAGTTCTCTGTGAATCCTCTGTCTCTTAAAAAAGAAATCAAGAAACGTTTGCATTTAATGACATACAAAGTGTCCATAAACTATAAAAGGCAATGCTATTACACCTTTAAGGTCTACACAAGTTAACAGGGTATTTATGCAAAGCTAGTGTTTCTTTCCATACCAATAAACTTTCCGGTAATGTGACTTTTTTAAATTTTAAACAGTTCCTTTTACAGCATCAATGTTGTAATGTAATTACAATACATTCAATTAAATAGACTAAACCTATCATTTAGTTGTCCTACTTTATATTGTATATCAATCAACCAGTGAAGATTGTTAATTTTTAAAGAAAACAGACCTTAAACGTGCCAATTTTGTGACGGCATAAAGTTCACTGGAAGCGGTTGACCCAGGTTATTGAAAAATTAAAAAGTCCTTCTGCACACTTCTGCATATACTCTATTAGAGATTTAATTCATAATTTTATTGATGAACACTGTTTAAATATTATTAATTAAATATTTAGCAACTAATTGATTTTTGGAAGTTCCACTACATGACATTTTACAAATTCTCTGACAAAACTTGTAAACACACAGTCAGTGGGGTCCAAAGTGCCTTTGAGGCATTCTATAGTTTTGTGTGGTCATAAGGCATCACACCAGATTTTTTTCCACAAATATTAATATGTAATGGAAGATTTATTTAAGGACTGATATGCCCATTATATCCAGAAAGTAGTTTTTTTTTATTTCAGTGATACACATTTCTAGTGAAATGGCTATGACATTAAACGTCCATAATACTAAAGATAGGAATATGTATGTACTTTTATGTGTGTTAGTAGCTGTACACTTGGTCTGAGCAGATCATTTGAATAAGTGAATCATAACTGGACACTTGTTCTGAGCAGATCATTTGAATCAGTGCATTTTTAGTGCAGCTGAATCGGTCTGTTTCACACATGTAAACATTCATTACGATTAAACATGAAACTATTAAACAGGTTAAGCAAATGTTATGTTTGTAATGTTAAGTAAAATTGAATAAGTAGGCAAACTAAAACACACTTAAAAGTATCAGCCACTGCATGTGATTCTAGTTTCCAAAGTGCAGAAGTAATATTAAGTTTACTGCAAAGGTTTTTGTGCACAGGATCTGATATTTTTTAATATACGTTTTGTTTTTTCATATTATTTTTTCCCAAAATGTATTATACACAAAAACCTTGCACGCTGAGTCTGAGGCATACTAATCTATTGTGAAAAAAATTGCAAAACAATACCAAAATGATTCTTCAAGGTGTAAGAATAATTTTATTGTCCTCTCTTCTTAAAAAACAAAGAGGAAAAAAGTCCATCCAAGATCCAGGTGCAATTTATTTAAGAATCAGGCAATGGTCAAACAGGAGCATACAGGAAATTGGGATGGCTGACTTGAATCTGATGTTTCGACAGTGTTGAGATCCTGAAGCGCAAATGTTTTGAAACATTGCACCGATGCATGATCCGAAACACCCAGGTCATGTGACTAAGGTGATTCAAAACACCCAGGTCACATGACTAAAGTATTTCGATACACCAGGTCATAACTAAAGCGATTTAAAGCATCGGTCATTTCAGAAACATTTTGTGTCTGCGAATCGTTCCAGTGAATCTGCATTTGACTGACAGGGTTGGAAAAAAACTCTATCTTATGTAGCCTAGTGGACCCTGCGTGTGCAGAGTAACTGTGGTGCTGTTAGCCCGAGTTCGAAGTCTGACTTTTGTATTCTCTGACTTGATAGTTACATTTTTATGACCAAAATAAGACAAATTTATTCACAAAGTGTTCATTTGTATGTCAGACCAATGTTAAAACAAAACATGTGACAAGAACAGAGCATTTCAAAACTAACATCATTAGCTGCATCACCCTGGGTTAGAACCCATTATCTCTGTTAATCTGAAACTCTTATTGCTTTACTAACTCACTTGACGCGTCAACTCTTCAATGAGTACATTTACATGGACACCAATAATCTGATTTTAATGCAATTAAGACAATACTCTGATTAAGAGTCTAGCATGTAAACAGCAATTTTTTATTAATTTAATCCGATTAAGGTCATAATTGAACTAAAGAGAAACAGAATTAAGACATGTGGAGTATGCCAATTTTAGTGGCATTATTGAAGTGCAGTACAGACATGTAAACACAGCAATCAAACTATTACTGTCATGTAGGACTTTTTGCTGCTTTTTACGACAGGATAGTCCACACACACACACACACACACACACACACGCACACACACACACACACACACACACACACACACACACACACACACACACACACACACACAGTGAAGACCACAGACACCTGCATCGTGAAATGTGTTTTTTTGTTTTTCCATTCAGCATGCGGTATAAACTTCCATTAAAACTACACTTTTCCAGCAGTTCCTCGCATCCAATATCTCATTTGTCACTGGAGGCATGCATGAAATGTTCCTGAATAAAAGTGAAAGTGCCAAACTGCAGTGAAAGTCAACAAATTAAATATGAAACACCCGAATTTACATGAAACTCTGGAGAAAATGCAGATAGCGCATTGACGCAATGACATTAATCGAATTATGTGCTATAACATGTAAAACGGGATGATGAAAGGAACATTTAAAAAGCAACTCATGTAAACACCTCAATCATATTATTGTCTTAATTAGATTAAGGCAAATAATTAGATTACTGATGTCCATGTAAACGTAGTCAGTCTGGGGTTTAATACCTCAATTTGCTTAACTGTTTCTTTGCTGAAGCTGTTCCAGAGCAATACATAACAAATGAGAACTAGGTGTCATTGTAGAGATGGGTTTTAAATGTCTCGAAGCTTTGACATATTTGCTTAGACTATTTCAATGTTTCATGAAACCTCGCTTTGCCCACCACTAACAAAAAATCCAAATCGTAATCAAAGTCACAGGCGAATGAATGGTCAGGACAGGAAGCAAAACAACATAAACAAAGAAACAAACAAGGGACAAACCACGGCTAGACAAGACAAGATTAGCGCTTAGAATTGCTCATTTACAGCTAACAAGACTCAGCATAGTATGTGTGTGAGTGAGGAGCATTTATAGTCCTGGGCTGTTTCTCAGTTCCAAGAATGCAGAGAACGGACTCGTGTTGTGTTCTTGTGGAAACCGGTCTTGCCAAGTTACCTTGGAAGACCGAACTCGGGAGACCGCAAGAACACAGAACGCGTCCTGTGAGAAAAGAGATGCTGCGTTTTTCCCTGGTTCTTCCTGATAGTCACACAACCTTCACACGTTTTTCATGGAAAATTATTTAATCATTACAGCATTCATACAACGATTTATTGTTTTTCTCCTTTTCAACATATACTATGCATAAAAACATTATAAATATACATTGCACAATACAAATAAAACATATTTTAGTATGAATTTCAGCAAATAAATACCCTTGATGTGTTTATGATTTTCATGGAAAGTTTACTTTCACCGTCTCATTTAGTGAAACTCCTGAGATGAATAAGTTATACCTTGAATTTTAATAATAAGTCCATATAGAATGCTGTCCTTCCCACCTTCTTTATTCAGCCACAATGACTTTTGGGGCTTCTCAAGTGAGCTTTTCACTCAAGTCTGCATCGATGCATCCTTGATATCAAGAACACATCCGGGAAGTTTCACGCATCCTCCGTTCTTGAGTTTTGGAACTGAACTTTGGCAGATGATGATTATGTTACACGAGAACAGGATGACGCAAGATCGCTGAAGTATGCATATTAAGAAACAGTTCTGATAATCAGACCTCATAAGCTACAGCTGTGTGTTTGAAATCAGGACTGATCTAGAACTGCTGTGAATGAAGTGCATGATGGGATATGTAGTCTAGTTCAGTGGCAGCTGTGTCGTAGCGTGAATGATAGTAAGTGTTTTCCAGCGATCTGCAAGGACTAGATCACTGGTGATCGTGAAAGTTATAGATAGAAAGGAGAGTTCCACCTCCCTATGAAAGAGAAATTATTCTGAGAAAATAAAAGTTTATTTTAGTAACTAACGCTGTGTTCCAGATGGCACACTATACACTATTCTATTATGCACTATGTACGTATGCACTTACATACTCAACAGCATAGTTTATGTATGTAGTGTCATCCCAAATGGAACACTATTTCTTTAATACGCGGGAATTCAAACTGCTTTCCTGATTATGTTTGACAGTTGCCAAATTAGTGAAATAAATGTCCAAACAACCAAATAATACTTGCCATGAGTATATCCGCATTCACCATCAGGAGGTGGTAGAATCACTCTTGTAGGAGAACTTTCACAATCCAAAATAAATAAAGTAATCCAGCATGAGTGCCAAAAGCTCCGCCCCTTCCACTACGTGAGCAAATAGCTGTCGTTAACTGCATGAAGTGTCAAACATTACACACTTCATTTTAACGTTTAAATAAGTGCATCATCCGGGTAATTAAATTGCACATTCTTTTTCAGTGCAGTTTTCAGTGTGAATGCACTATTCATACTACAAAATGGTGTAGAATATAAGTATGGGATTTGGGACGCACCTTATGTTTCCATCCACCTATTTTATGCACATTTGGACTATCACATTAAAACGTGCATAAAAACCCATGCGCACCTATGAGTTGGATAAAAGTTTTATCTGAAAAGAAAAAATTTGCATAAACTATGATAAAAACATGTTTACCAAACAAATTCAAGTATGCACTATATTCAAACATTGTCTTCCAGTATCAGTATAATAATTTCTGTTGTTTTTGTTAGCGATCACTAGGGATTTTTTTGCTATTTCTGCAGAGAATTTTGCTAAAAATCTGCAGATTTATATGGAATGATTTTGGGAGTATCATAACCTAAAACCTTAATCTATGAAATAAAAATGATACCGTTTTAACAAAGCAAGTCTCTCATACTGTATAATATCTCTACTAAAAGACAGAAAATATTACTTTACAAATTGTATTGTAAATAAATCAAATTATTATTTTTATATTGTCAATAATATTACTAAACTTAATTTTAAAAACTGAATAAATGTCAATTTACACACATTTACTCAAATAAATAAACAGAATCAACGATGGGCTAAAAATCTGCAGAAATCGGTGAAATTCTGTGGAGTTCTGCACGCGCAGATTCCGTGTGGGCCTAGTGATCAGTAAATTTATAGTTTGATTATTGATTATGCATCATAAACTGGATTCACTTTTCAGATGTGTTAATAGCATACCGAGGACATCTGCTGGTCACAAGGAGGTAATTGCAAGTGAGCAGTATAATCTTAAATAAACAGATTATCTTGTGGACACAAATATATTTATATTCATTATATTTATAGTTTTCATGCTTGGTGTTAGCCTGTCCTTAAACGTCATTGACACATTAGGTTTTTCAAATTTTTTAATATACAAAAATTTCAGGCGCAATGTGCAATGAACATAAATAATAACCACAGTTGTCATTAAATAATAAATAAAGTAATAATGTCATAATTATATAATAAACAATGTCATTTAGTCAGATCCACCCATACAGTGGTTTATTTGTGAATGTGCAGCAGTATGCCATCAGTAAAATGGCCGCAGGTTGGCACACTTGCCTGGATAAGGGGGATTTCCGTTACTGCTCCCCTCCAGCCAACATCTGCCCGTCTGGCACATCTCCACGTCAGTCAATCCGTGAATCCTCTTCCCAACCTCCCAAAACCATAGAAAGAGAAAGCCTACCGTGCCTCTCTAGTTTGCATCGCTGCATTTTTATTTTTGGCTGAACGAGGTGGCACAGATTCAATAAACGTATGGAGCTGAACCAAAAAGTAGACAGCAGCAATGTTAATTTAATTTTTTTATGAGTGCAGCAAGAATGAACCTGTGTGTAACTCAAACCTGACAGTCCAGACTCTTTATGAGGGCCCATAGTTAAAAGGTCAGTCATGAGGGCCAAACTGTGACTGTAAATCAGGGTTTAAGCCCCAGATAGGAAAGGTGGAAGGTCAAGCCTCATGGACCTCCAGAGATGTCGCTGCTCTTTTCTGTCAGAGATGATCTGGATGAGAGAAGGCTGGTCGAGGAGTGTAAGTCTGGGTCAGTGGACTAGGCCAGTGTTTGGTCAAAGGTCAAGCAGCAGAGCATGTTTAAAGCTCATTACACATTCTTTTGGCTAGAACGCAAAAATCTCCCCGTACTCCACTTGGCTTCTCTAAAAATACAGCCAAACTTCACAAGAACACATTAGAAAGAGCTGCGAATGCATTATGCCCATCATCTGTGACAAGGAGTAATAATTTAGCTTGTTCACCGTGACTGTCCTGTCTAGCATTTGAAGCATGCATTGGTTTAGAAAATTACAACAACAAAAAATCTGTCATTGAATGCAGATATGTGTCGAAATGTCAAATGCAGCATGCAGGAATTTAAAAGTTTAAGGTCTGAAAAAGTTTTTAAATGATTTTGAAAGAAGAACCTCACTCAGATGTTCACCAGGGTTGCATTTTGTATAATCCAAATTACAGTAAAATAAGTACTAGTGTGAAAAAGTATTAGAAAAAATATAGATAAAGAAAATAAATGATACGTAATGTTTTAGTAGCCATTTCTACTACACTTTCACTAAACAGAGATCATATAATACATGCTTTTATGTTAACATAACTTAATAAACGTTTTTTTTATGTATTTTATTTTCTGTATTAAATTTTTTACACTGTATAATATGTTGATATCTTATTGTTCTCAAAGTTATTAATATTATTTATATATAAATAACAATGTTAATTATTCTTCTTCATGTGCTGTCTGGAATTTTCTCCTAAACCTTGCATTTCTTTTAGCATCCTATGTTTGTGTTCAGATATTTCATGTTAAAGGTGCTGTATGTAAGTTTTTGAGTCTTCTAAAGCATAAAAATACCATAATATGTTTGCAGATATTTAGGAAACATGCTAAGTGAACTGGAATGTCTGTCTATGTTTTGGTCTTTTTAACTCGCCTAATGCCAGTTTAGCCAATTATATTTCAGCACCCCAGGTTTTCTTGGTGGAAAACCGCGTATTTCATTCATTCATTCAGTCAGTCGACTGAAAATGCGACCTCAGGTGGACAGTAATAGCCTCCAAAATAAGATGCAGATTCAGAGTTCCACATGAGGTGGTTAATAATTAGCAAATAACATGAATACTACAAATGTAAACATTAGGTGAGCAGGTTACATTGTAGCCCCGTGTCCTAACAACATGCTACATGACGAGATTTGCAGTGATAAGCAATTGGGCTGTTTGCACCAGACAAAGCACCAAATACAGTCATTCAGAAGCAAAGAATATTTGCACTTACTGCACTCCAATGAAATGGTGAGGTTTACAATCTAATTAATACTTATTAAACCTCTTCAACATTATCCAATGTACTTGCTGAAGCATTGATATTTGTTGGCTTGCACTGAGTCACAGTTCTAAAGTTCAATTTTGAAATGGTTTATTTTATTTTCAAGATCTGAGGTAAGCTATCTGCTGCCGCTTTCAGTAGTATGGCAATAAATTTCTGGTAAAATGGCATTCAAACTCACATTATTAGCATTTAACACTGAATAAAACACATGAGGTGTACCCGAGGTAATCATTGTCAGTTTTCTGTTGTTCAGCTGCAAGAAATAGAAGCCGTTTCTAAAATATACAGTTCAGGTGTTGGTTAGGAAAATGATTGAATATGGGAAATATTCCTTCTGTCGCGTGCTGTTGCTTTTATTTAGAACATGATTTAAATTAGCCTTTAGGCTCGATAGTCAGGCATGCTCCTGTTGGTGTTAAGGCACCAGGAGTGCCATACCGAGTTCAACCACTGGGTGTCAAACTTAAATATCGCACCTTTAAAGGCAATGAAAATAATAAAAGGATGCTACCTTGAAGGGGGTCGCACACCAGATGTGCTGCTCAGTGATGCGCCACATCGCGCCATGCAGTGTCATGCATTTTAGAAATCTAAACATAGATTTCTATCAGGGTACACATATTGGCACCGCAAGTCGGCTGCTGTCTGCAGCGCCCAGCCACAACTCAGGACACTGTTCACATTTCTGCTGCGCTACAAAGCGTCGTCTGAATACTTTCATTTTAAATTTAACATGTGAATACGCGCGTCTAGTGTGAGATACTTTCAACTGTCATGTGCGTGCTGTGTCGCGGTGCCGAGTGGTGCCGAGCGGCGCATCCGGTGTGCGACCCGCTTTAGTGTTACTGGAATGAGCTCTTTCTGTGGGTGTGCCGAGTAAAATACAGGAGCATGATTTAAATCAGCATTTAGACTCAATAGTTAGCCACACTCCTGTTGGTGTCGTCAATCTGGCAACCTGGTCTTGCGTGTGTTTTAAACCAGGAGTGCAATACCTAGTTCAACCACTGGATGTCAAACTTACATACTGCACCTTTAAAAGCAATGAAAATAACATATTCTTTGCCATAAAACTACAATTTACAGAATCTACAGCCTAAGGAAATGCTGATTTTTGAAGAAAGTTTCAGATGGTACTTTTTGTATTTAAAATAATATTCACATAACAATGCAAGTCTTTTGATAAAAGTTATGTTTATAGTTATATACTGTTGAAATCAGAATTATTAGTTCCCCTGAATTATTAACCCCATTTATTATTTTCCCCCAATTTCTGTTTAACGGAGAGAAGATTTTTTTCAACAAATTTCTAAACATAATAGTTTTAAAAACTCATTTCTAATTACTGATTAATTTTATCTTTGCCATGATTACAGTAAATAATATTTGACTAGATATTTTTTAAGACATTTCTATACAACTTAAAGTGATATTTAAAGGCTTAACTAGGTTAATTAGGTTAAATAGGCAGGTTAGGGTTATTAGGCAAGTTATTGTATAACGATGGTTTGCTCTGTAGCCTATTGGAAAAATAGCTTGAAGGGTAATAATTTTGACCTTAGAATGGTTCTAAAAAAATTAAAAACCGCTTTTATTCTAGCCTAAAAAAATGTAATTTCTCCAGAAGAAAAACTATTATCAGACATACTGTGAAAATGTCCTCGCTCTGTTAATAATTCTGACTTCAAGTTATATTTTTTCACACAAAAATGTATGTACAGTATTACAAATTGTATTGTGTGTGTTTATGTATGTTAAACATTTACTTTATTTATTTTTAAATAAATGTTTATATTTTTTTTATTTTGTTTTAGGTTTAGTTATCTTACAACCCCAGGTTAAAATAGATGCCAGTTAGAAATATATTCTCGGCTAGTACTTTAAATGAAATGCTTGCAGTTTGTTTAAAACATTTTCATCAGGATGCTACCTTTAGTGTTACTGGAATAAACACTTTCTGTGGGTGTGCTGAGCAAAATACAAGAGCATCTTTATAGGGGCCATAAGAGCTGTTGTTGTGGGCTCTCCAAGGTTGTGGTGAAGCCTGTAAAGTCAAAGAAGTGCTGAAACACACAAACACACACAGCACACACCGTAGCACAGTGTTTGTGCATTTCTCTTTCAGCTAAATCTTGAATTGCTCGGTACAGTACCGAGGAATAGGAGAGGCACTAATTGGAGGGACAAAAACTTGCTGGCCAGCCACAAAATGCTCTGGAATGCTGGGTAATTACTGCTTGGCCTCTGGAATTTGATTGAAATACTTCTGTCACAGAATATGTGGACTTTTCAGGAAAAGCTGGGTTATTGATGGCTGTAGATGTTTGTTTCTCTCACCACAAATTGTAGAGCCGTAAAGCGGGGACTAAGAATGGAGGGGTGCATGAACCAGCAGGAGATCATGAAAATATGCTCAGTGTTTAATGTTGAGATTTGTTGTATAAGTATATGAGAATCGCACATGATGGAAAACAAGATTTTCATTGCGCTTCATGAAATACAAGACTTGTTTTAAATGACACAAACAGGAGTAAAGTAATATCTTATAACCTGCATGAAATGTCAGAGCCTATTAAGTATTCAGCAAATCTGATGAATGAAAGTGTGAACTGTGCCAGGGGTTATAATGGAAGTCATTTATATGTGTAGAAGATATAGTAGCAAAAGCTGTGTTTAATTCTGAGGGCAGAGCGAGGGTAGAAAATGGTTCTCTGCATCTCAATATGTTAGTCAATAAGTCAAAAGCAGCAAAGTATTTCTGAATTCACGGTTTTAATCGAAACTTAGGTGAAAAGTAGACATGTGGCTTTGATGAAGTACACAATAATTATTGATGGACAATTTATCATCCCATGACACCACAGATGAGGATTTGTGAATGGAAGTAAAGCGACACAACGAAAGCCAATGCAGTATTAAAATAAAAAGTGTAAAACTCTGTATTTAGAGAAAAAATGCAGTTTTTTTTATTGGATATAGTTTTTTTTTACTGACTGTCGCACAACTCTGACAGAAAGTCAATGGACATCAAGGCTGTATTGCAATGAAAGCCACATGCAATCCATGTCATCCGTAACATTTCACTAATGGTAGACCTTTCATCTCCCAAACATAGATCCTCTGATACAACTGACTTGGATGATGAATGATAGATCTACCATAGTATACCCAAATCTTATTCATACTATGAAAAATAGTTGTTTCAAAACAAACGTTGCACATATTATACTGTGTGATTTTGAACTCAGCGGTAGTTGAAACCTGTTAGATTTATTAGTGTTTTGGTTGTCTGAAGTGGACTTAAAAGGGCAGTTGACCCCAAAATATACAAGTTCTGTCATATTTTACATATCTTTTTACTTACCTCTGCAGCATTTCTGTTGCAGTTTTATTTTGAAAAACTTTTACTTTATTTTTTATTCCAAAGCATAATTTAATATTTTCAATTCAACTAAATGTACATTAGTTGTTGTTTTCAACTGGAGAAAGTCAGTTAGATTCTCCAGATAAAGATTCATAGATTCCAAAGATCCAGTCAGAGCAACATGCGTTCATTTAGAAGGGCTCATCCCTATGCCCTAAAGGGATAAGGCCTTCCAACTGTCCATCAGTTGTGAATGAATTTACAAGTCGGACTGAAAATGAGCTCAATGACTAATATTCCTAAGAGCTTTTCTGCACCTCACTGATGGTGCAAGAAATAAATGACTAATTTCACATTTTATGATTTATTATTGGAAAAGCAAATCATATTTAGGCCTCTACTCAAGTTCTCTCATGACAACTGTCGGCATAGGTCTGCTACCCTGCTGCTTCTGTTTTGATTTTTATGGCAGAGGAAGTACCGAGACTTTCTATTGACAATATATTCACGGACATGCAGTCTGAGAATATAACACACTGTTGCAACAAACATAATATACATGTAACCTCTGTAGCCGGTCTAAACCCAAGTGGAGCTGGGGTGGAGAATGGTCTCCGAAAACAACACTAGGCATTTAAAATGCTGAGAAGCAAGCTCATAGAATTCTGAGGCAATCCAGGTACTGACCAGTCTCAGTCTTGCTTAGCTTCAGTGAGTAACCAGTCTTGTGCTGCAGGTTGAAATGACTGTGGTTGTGTCTGTTGAACAATGAGTTTTGTAAGCTCAGTGCATGAAAGGCTTGAATGTGGACATGTTCTTGTTTGTTTGTTAGTCAATAATGGTATTAAGCAAGAACAGTAATGGTATAACTCATAAGCTGTGATTGTAGGGCTAATGCACCTGTTGCATTAGCTGTAATTTTAAGATGCATTCAGGCAATGTATTTAATTTTTGAAAGATACAGTTGTACCATTCTTTATTTCTTATAACTTATTTTGTACATCATGCGCATCAGGAAATATATTTTCTGTCAGTGCCACCTATTTTGCAGGCATGAATTTTCAACTACAGTTGACTTTAAAACATTACAATATGAAAGGACCTTTAGGATGGATGAAGCCAGCAGTTAGATCGCTGCAGCTCTCATATGGTCACCCACTGAAGCTAAGCAGGGCTGCGCTTGGTTAGTACCTGGATAAGAGACCGGATGGGAAAACTAGGCTGCCTTTTGAGTGGGTCCTAATGCCCCAGTATAGAGAGGGGGACTTACTGTTCAGTATGTTAAACCGAACTGAGATGTTAAACCAAAGTCCTGACTCTCTGTGGTCCCGGGATTTGTAAAAATCCCAGGATATCCTTCGAAAATAGTAGGGATGTCTCCATAATCCTGGACTGGGCCATATCCTGAGCAGATGCTGTAGTGGTCATGGAGGAATGGAGAGTGTGAAACTGATTCCTGAAAGAGCCCAGTGACAGACGAGTCTCCGCATCGATCACGTGGGGCAGCCTGAACTCCTGCTGGTGACTCATTCAGACCTCCAGCTTCTCTACAATGAACATCTAGCATTCTCTAGTCTCCGGTGCCTTGGATTCATAACTCTGTCTTCTCTCCACCAATAAGCTTGTGTGTGGTGTGCGGTCTGGTACAAAATGGCTGCCATTGCCTTATACAGGTGGATGCTGCACACTGGTGGTGGATGAGGAAATTCCCTCCAACATCTATAAAGCACTTTGAGTATGAAATTATTATTATTATCCATTCTGATCTGCTATAATACAGCATCTCTAATGTTCTTCTTTTATTTGTGACTGGGAGTAGATGAATTTGACAGAGTTATCAGTTCTAAAATTACAGAAATGATTTAGGATCTCTTTCTTTCAGTGAGGACAGGAAGTGGCAGACCCAGAGAACGCTGTCCATAGGAAGTGGGCTGATTTATGTAGACCTCTCATCACAGCGCCAGTTGGCCATGTGCTACACACATGCTCATCCAGAGGAAATGTACATCCGCTTAAAATATACAAACATCTCTCTATCTGATCCTCTTTTTTACTATCACTATCTCTATTTCTTCACTTTTCTCATTATGTAACCTCTCGTTCAGGTGACTGATTTCCCTGTAATATTTTTGTGTAGACTCACACTCTACAGAATAGGTTTTATTATTGTATATACAGTCGGAGTGGTCTGCGATTCATGCATAATCCTATAGCAGATGCTACAATTACATGTGCCATTAGGAATGAGAGGTGGAGACAAATGAGTGTCATTCTAATGATGGGGTTCTCATACAGTAACTGACACTTAAATCAGCACTTAAGTCTGAACACCAGCTGTGTTCTAATACACAGACCAGGCCCTGTACACACAATCTACACTTATTTACAATATCTTAATCAGACACAAACACAAGTAATGCACACATGGTCTCTCAAAGGCAAACAAAAGCTCTGGTGAAGTCTGTTCTTGGGTTGTTATTTTTTTCTGCACTTTAATAGATTGACAACACATTGTTGCCATTTGCTTTTTACTAAACTTCTTTTCATCACTAAAGCAGTTAGTCAGCAAAGATTAAGCTTGTTTTTTGAATCTTACTTCTTTCTAGAAGTTTGGTCTCTGCATATCTTTCAGTTCAAATGTTAAGAGAATGTACACTACCTGGCAAAGGTCTTGTCATCAATCCCAGTTGTAAGAGCAACAAATAATAACTTGACATCTAGTTGATCATTTGGAAAAGTGGCAGAAGGTATCATTTTCTGATGAATCATCTATTGAACTGCATCCCAATCATCACAAATACTGCAGAAGACCTATTGGAACCCGCATGGACCCAGGATTTTCATAGAAATCAGTCAAGTTTGGTGAAGGAAAAATCATGGTTTGGGGTTACATTCAGTATAGGGGTGTGTGAGAGATCTGCAGAGTGGATGGCAAAATCAGCATCCTGAGCTGTCAAGACATTTGTGCTGCCCTTTACATTACAAACCACAGGAGAGGGCAAATTATTCAGTAGGATAGCACTACTTCTCATACTTTAGCCTCCACATCAAAGTTCCTGAAAGCAAAGAAGGTCAAGATTCTCCAGGATTGGCCAGCCCAGTCACCAGACATGAACATTATTGAGCATGTCTGGGGTAAGATCGAGGAGGCAAGATGAATACAAAGAATCTTGATGAACTTTGGGAGTCCTGCAAGAACGGTTTCTTTGCTATTCCAGATGAATTTTTTTGGAGTCATTGCAGAGATGTATGGATGTAGTCGTCTAAGCTTATGACAGTTATACAGAATATTAATTCTTTTCCACTGCACCATGACTTTATATTTCATACTGTACATTATTTCTGTTAAATGACAGGACTTTTGTTTAAGCAAACTCAGACCTTACTCTCCTAAAGAAATAGTTAAAAATCAAGGTATGATCATGTTTTATTTTGGCAAATATGCGTAATCTAGAGGCCTTTGCCTTTCATATAAGCCACTTTTGACACCAAATGATTAACTAGAAGTCACATTATTATTTGCTGTTCTTAAAACTTAGATAGGCGACAAGACTTTTGTCAGGTAGTGTATGTTGAGATAGCATAACCTGTTCAGGTCTGAACAGGTGAACAGTTCCAGCTGTACAGTTGAACTGATTTTCCATTGAGGCTCTCTGCATTATCATTTCCTCTCTTGCATTTGTCTTTCATGGACAATCAGCTTTCTTGTAAGACTTGAATAAGTAAAGATTGGTGTATACTGTGTGAAATCTGGCTCAAATCTTTTGTATATGCGGCAGGTTCGCACTCGGTGTAATTGTGTGTATCCAACTTCGGCCGAGTTCGTACTGTCACAGGCGGGCCACTGTCAGAACGAAAGAAACCAGATGACATAAAACAAAGTTTGGCGGTTTGTTTTTGTCAATTGTGATTGGTGTCAAGTGTTTGATTAAACATGCTCACTCTCCCCATTGCAAAGAAGTGTTAACTCATTGAAAAGCTCTTCTACTTGGGTTAAAGTTCAACATTTTGCTCATGTTTAAAATATTTGATGATTTGTTGCAGTTATCAGGATGTTTGCAGTGATAAGCAGACATAAATTGCTTTTGGAGGTATATTGGTAATGTTCATGTCCACAGTATTACATTTAAAGTGATGTACAGCTCTGATGGTTTTACACCTATTTATAAGCCTGTGATGATACGTTTTATTATGTGTAGAGTTAGGCGTTTGTGTTTGTTATGGCAAAACTTAATCACACGAGCATAAACGCTTGAATTTATACCGTATTATTTTTTCTTTTCACTTCTCATTGCATTGTCAAATAATAATTTGATATTATTGAGTCATATAAACTTCTTTACTGTTTGGATAGGCTAACATATTTAAATGCATCATGTTATACCTGTGTTAATATCTCTGATGATCGACATGGACCAAGGACCAAGCCAGATCTCAGCCAGACCTGTCTTATAGTGTCTGCACCAGACTTGGACCACATAATGTCATTTTAACAGGGAGTGGGCCAGATCTTTTCCAGTGTGTGCCGGTTTTTAACCGAGGAACCAGGTGGACCAGAACATATGTCAGAATATGTGGACCTCTTTAACTGGGTCGTACAGGGTTTTTTTCCCATCAGGAGATGCTGTGTAAAAATGGTTGATGCTTGAATGATTTGTTTGTACAGTTTGAGAAAAACTTATGAACCGAGCCAAGTAGCCTATGAACTCCTGAAAATTTTTATTAGGAAAATTAAGAAGCTCAAAAAATTGAGCTTGAAATCATTAGAAGTGTGCTGTAGAAGTTGACCAATCAGGAGGGCAAACTCACTGAAAGGTGAGCACTCTATAATGTGTCATGCCTGACAGAATCGTCAGAGAGTTTAGTTTATAGTGAACAAGGTTATAATTCACACACACAAGGTGACGAGGCATACTGGATTTCCAGTACTGAAAAGGAACCATCATGTTTTATGAAGCAAACATTCACATCTTGTATCAATAGCTGTTATGAGAGAGAGAGAGAGAAAGAGAGGGGGGCTCTGTCCATGTTTTTGCCGTGGAATTTTATACGATTACTTTGGAATTCGGCAGATCATAAATGTTGTCACTGCATTCGAATGATTTTCACATAAACTGACTTGTGACGTGTGTGTGTGTGTGTGTGTGTGTGTGTGTGTGTGTGTGTGTGTGTGTGTGTGTGTGTGTGTGTGTGTGTGTGTGTTTGTGTGTGTGTGTGTGTGTGTGTGTGTGTGGACATGATATTCTGACCATCAGAATTTGTACCATGTATGCCTGCCTTCAGTGATCGGTCTTGGATGGCTATTGTGCCTAATTAGACACCAACTAATCAAGCTTGTACTAGATATACAAGAAGCTTACTGAAATGTTGAGGCAAATGGGCTTTATGCACATGTGTTTTTATCCACCGATAAACTTCTGGTTAAAGTTTTATGTGACTATTTCCAATTTAATTTCAAGGTTTCTTTTACAGCATTGCTAATGTAATTTAATTAAAATATAATCAGTGAAAAGACTTTAGTATTAATTTTGTTGTATAAGTGTAAAACAAGATCAAAAAGAAAGGTCATAAAATGCAAGCACCATCACAAGCAACAGTCGAGTGTAGATACTCCATAAAAAATACTGTGGTAAAATGCATCTCTATATTTTAAAGATATGGCATGGAACAATGTAATGCAATGCTTCTTGTCCACCCTGCTGAAAAATACAGCTAAAACCAGCCTAGGCTGGTTGGCTGGTTTTAGCTGGTTGACCAGCCATTTCCATCCTGGTCTTAGCTGGTCAGGCTGGAAAATGACCAGCTAAATCCAGCTAAAACCAGCTTGACCAGCCTTTTTTAAGCTGGACATAGCTGATTTTGTCTGGGCTCCGAGCCTGACTAGGCTGGTCAAGCTGGTTTTAGCTGGTCATTTTCCAGCCTGACCAGCTAAGACCAGGCTGGAAATGGCTGGAAACCAGAAATCCCTCTAAAAACAGGATGGTTGACTAGCTAAAACCAGCCAACAGCCAAATCAGACATTGAAGATCATTGATTTCAGATCAGAATCAGATCTTCATTCAATCATTTTCTTCACTCATTCATTCACAATCACTAATACACTATAGCCAGTTTAGTTCACCCAGTTCAACTATAGCACATGTCTTTGGACTGTGGAGGAAACTGGAGCACCCAGAGGAAACCCACACGTGCACAGAAAGAACATGCAAACTCCTCAGAGAAATGCCAACTGGCCCAGCCAAGACTCGAACTAGCAACCTTCTTGCTGTGAGGTGACAGTGCTAACCACTGAGCCACTGAATCAGATTTTAAACCTGGCAATTTTATAATATCATGATAGTTCACTGGAAGTGCCTGAGCTGGCTTATTCAAAATTAAAATTCCTCATGCATATAACTCATTGGAGCTAAACTCTGCAGGACATCAGCCCTAAAGGACATTGAAAATAAGCATTCTAGAAGTTAGAGATTTGTAAGGACCAGTTACTCTTGGTATGGCTGAAAGAATCATCTCTTTCTTCAACCTACAGTACCAGCTTTCATCTGGACAACCTTCTGTCGGAGGATTTCTGTCATTTTGAAAGAGTTCACAATCTTACAAAGACCATGAAAACTGGAAAGAGACTGCTAAATAAACAGGGTTTGTCAACTTGATAAGGAAATTACCACCAGGTAATTAACTGAAAACTGCTTTCCACCTTCAACTAACTTCAGCTTCAAAATTAATAAGCATACAGTTCCCAGCAAGCATTTTTTGTTTTTAAAACATGTCTAATAGATGTCTAATAGACATCTAAACATAGTCATCTTGGCTAAAACAAGGCTAAATTTGGTCTGTCAGTGAAAATCTAATTGATGTCTAAGAATAGGCTAAAACTAGACTAGTCATCAAATAAACACAAATGAATGACTACACATATAAGTCTGTCCAATCTGTCTATTTGATGAATAGTCTAGTTTTGGGCTATTCTTAGATGTCTATTAGATTAGAGCCTTGTTTTAACCAAGCTGTCTATGTTTAGATGTTTATTAGACGTCTATTAAAAACAAAACTGGCGACGCAGTGACGCAGTAGGTAGTGCTGTCGCCTCACAACAAGTAGGTCGCTGGTTCAAGCCTTGGCTGGGTCAGCTGGCATTTCTGTGTGGAGTTTGCAGGTTCTCCCTGCGTTCATGTGGGTTTCCTCTGGGTGCTCCGGTTTCCCCCACAGTCCAAAGACATGTGGTACAGGTGAATTGGGAAGGCTAAATTGTCTGTAGTGTATGAGTGTGAGTGAATGTGTATGGCTGTTTCCCAGAGATGGATTGCGGCTGGAAGGGCATCTGCTGCGTAAAACATGTGCTGGATAAGTTAACGGTTCATTCCACTGTGACCCCGGATTAATAAAGGGACTAAGCCAAAAAGAAAATGAATGAATGAATAAACACAAAATTGTTTGCTGGGTTATTGCTCAATCAATTCTTCGTGTTAGCTAATGTTTACAAATGAAATTGTATTGTATAGTGGTAGTATATATGCATGCTTCATTCTGTCAAAGTCCTCAGGTCTAAAAATGTATGTAATTGAAGACGATCACGCTCCATATAATCCAGCAAAATGCAATCTGTATGCAATATATACACATGAAATAAAAGACGAATGATCAGACGACACATAACTACTGTCTTCACATCCAGTTTCTTCTTATGTCGCTCTCTTTCTTCATAATGACAGGAAGAGTTTTCCCGCTCTCCATTCATCCTCTGCTCAACCCAAACAAGAACCCATTTCTCCTTAAACACTCTTAGTCTCAAGCCTATAATTTAGCTTTAACTTAATGTATCCACCAAATATTTCCCAAATTCAGCAAATCAAAATGATATCCTCCATCTTGGAGTAATTATGTGTTCATTTAGTTTTTTTTCCAGCGCGACCACAGCTTGAGACGATATGTCTCGATCTCCACCATCAATTCCCCTGAGCAAACATGGTTGTGTGTGTTTGTGTTGTGCATATAAAGTGTGTCTGTGTGTATTTGTATGAGATCACATCCCTCGAATCCCACCCTGAGTCTCCTCCACGAGGCGACAGATTGTCAGAGGAAGACCAGAAGCATTCACAAAGCAATTGTAAATGAAACTTTACCCAGTGTAAAAAAAAGTAGAAAGAGAGAAAAAGAGAGAGAGAAGGGGGAAAAAAGCAGCTCCAAGCTTGAAACCACAGCCGGGCTTGAGTTTTATGGGAAAATACTTCAGACAAGTCCACAAAAGAGAGACTCGCAGGCAAAGACAACACGACATTTCTCCGTAGACACACGCACTTTGTCACTTCACATGCAAAAAATGCTAATTGCGCCACATATGCTGCTAATTTAAAGATAATTACAACTGTCCAGTCGCAAACAAACTTGCTCAACCACTTTGGAATGCTGGGAAATCTTCGCACATTTGGAATATTTGGGTCCACCACATAGTTAATTGTGCATCAAAAACATGTAATAAGAATGAATGTGTGTGTGCGTATTCTGAAATTAAACCCAAGAAACTGTGACAGCAAAGATGGGGGTGTGTTTGCTGTGTGTGTGTGTGGTTTTAATTATCTCGACTGCAAAGCGGAGGGTATGTGTCTGTATCTGTGTGCGTCTGTGTGTGTATGTGCTGTGGGTATGTGACTTTGCCAGGACGTCCCATGAGGCAAAGCGCTGACGCCTCGCAGCCCTGCCAAAGCAGCCACAGACTCCCCCCCTCACTCACATACACACACACCCACAGTGAAAAACAAGGCCCGTCCCAGACGCAGAACTTGGGTCGCCTTAATGGAGGGGCAACGACGGGGCCACATCACATCTGACAAAACAATCATATAAGTTCAAACAAACACACACGGGTCTGAAGACTCTACAGAGTCATTATAAAGTGAGAAATGTGTCTGACGTCATGTTCTCTCTCTCCTCTCTTCTCTGAGGCAGACTAAACACTGGGAGGAATATTCGATATGCACTATCATTAAATCTGCTGTAAATGAAGCTGTTCTGAGAGATGAGCCGAAGACGTAACACTTATCGGGTTTTGAACTTGAACTACAAAGCCGAGCAGCTATTTGATGTCGGTGATATGCAGTTTTAGAGTCTGCTATACATTTGCAGATCTATAGTACTGACAGCTATAACTGAAGTCCAAATGGAGCTATTTTTGCTCTAGCTGTGATCCGGTGACAAGCTTGTGTGTGTGTGTGGTATGGAGTGTTCCCTAATGAATACCCTGGGGAGATTTTTTTTTCTTTTTGGAGTGTAGACCATAAGTATCATTGTGCAAATGACACTCGTGTATCCTTTTATGTGTGTAAATATGCTGAAAAGGCCACACGCAAAAGCAAGCGCATCCCGTCTTGCTGATTATATGTTTGGACAAATTGGTTTTGTAGTACAAAGCGCACCCAGACAGTCGTGGCCAAGCGTTTCAAGTTGCTTGTGTATCATATCTGTTTGGGAGTAAGTAATCTAAACTTGCTTGTTGTTCACTTTGTGTTGAATGAATACAAATAAAGCCTGGAGGCATTCATTTTGATGTGCATGAGGCAGTGAGCATATAAGAGTATATGTGAACAATTGTTTCATTACACAAAATGAAAAGCAATGTTGAGCAATGTAGCTTTGGTCAACACTTACAGTTAAAAGCAGATTCTGTTGAAATGAATGAGGGTGGTCCGATCTGCAGTATTCTGGGTGGTGTGCATATATATATATATATATATATATATATATATATATATATATATATATATATATATATATATATATATATATATATATATATACTCCAGGGATGTAGTGGGACAAAGAAGCAGGCCAGGAATTAGGCGTAAATTGAACTCATTTAAACTACTGCATGAGTATACTTCTACAAAAAGTGCTTAAATGTAAGCTTGTTATGTTTTCAGACACAAAATTGCCAAATAAAAGCAAAATGGCAAAAAGTAGATCTTAAAAAATGTAATCAAATAATTCATTAATTTTAAAAGAATAGGCAATATTCTGTGGACTTAGGACTAGTGCACCATATAATATACAGTATCAAACAAACAGTATATGTTATATGTGTGGCTGTCAGCATCCAATATTTTGCAAAACAAATTATAATACAATGCCGTGTTTTTGTTCCTAGTCTTGTTTACCGTTTTTGGTTCTTTGCCACCTGTCCTGGCCATTAGCCTGTTTTCGACTACTCTTTTTGGATTATCCTCATGCTCCAGTTTTGTACCTGTTTGACCATTGCATGCCTGATTATTCTTGTTAATAAACTGCACGTGGATCCTCACCTCCGTTATCAGACTCGCTCCATTACAGTACTGCAGTAAATACTGCAATTCTATTCAGCAGCATTTGCAGTCAGTTTAATAAATCATTTTAATCCATGTTCTGGAAAAACTGAAGTTGTTTGATGCACATTGGTTATGGTAACTTATTTCCTGGTTTTGTTCCGGGAATTATTCATTTACAAATTAAGAACTGCCTATATACCTTTCCATGCACAAATTTCTGCACTCGTAGTTGTAGCCGTAAGGCAGTAATGTTCCTGTATGTGTTATACACTAACCCTAACACTTCGGGTACTAACAAGTACTTTGAAAGGCTTAGTTTTCTCAAAAATTTTAATTATATTGTTAAAGTTATTAATTCAGTGTTATTAACTTTATCTTCAGTGATCTTCATTCATCTCCAGAACACAAATGAAGATATTTTAGGGGAAATCTGAGAGCTCACTCATCCTCCATTGCCAGCAATGTTCCTAATTTGTTCAATGTCCAGAAAGATTCCTTAAAAGCATTCTCAAAACAGTCCAGGTGTCTTCTGTGGTTCAACCAAATATTACAAAGCTACAAGAATACTTCTGTGCACACATAAAAAAAAAAAAAAAAAAAACTTTTAACATTAAAACAGTCAATTGCTTCATTTTTGAATGAATCAGCTTCTTTGAATGAATCGTTTAAATAAAGAATTCATTCACTCATAGTCTTTTTAGGTTTTAGCTTTTTTTTTATCCAACATTTCTCATTTTGACATTAAGAATTTTATATTTAAAACATTAATTTAATTTTAAGATTATTTATGCAATTGTTTTGCGTTGTAAATATAATACACCTCCCAGCATTAAATTGTCAATGAAATTGCATCTAAATGTTAATTAAGTTAAGATTTTGCTTAAATATATTTGATTTGATAAATTACCTGAACTATATTATAAAATGTTACTTGTGGGTTTGTAGAGAGCATCCCTCCCCCATGCCGTCTGGCTGTATAGCAGGTGATCAGACTCATGTGACGGAGCTGATTTCATGTGCTCATGTGCAGACTGATAGCAACAGAAGCAGGATGTGGCAGGCGGCGGTGGGGAAAGGAATACATCCGTCACTATGGTTTAAATGGACCAGCGTTTTTTTCCATTCTTAAAAACCTTTGGGAATTTACTTTATATCTAAATTTGGTTTCGACAGCCGGCAAGTCAACAGATCCATCAGTTAAAAATCCAGGGGGCCTGTCAGTTCATGACATACCCTTGAAATGCTGCAGAGTATGGAAGAACTGGCTTTGGGTCTGGCTAGGTTAATTCTTTGCTTTCATTATTCCTTCGTTTTACTTTTTTTTCATAATTTTTTCTCTGAACCATAAATAAAAGCATAAAATGCTTCACATAATTTCTAAATAATATAATAAATGATAAACTATCTAAAGAAAATTGTCAATTGTGCAAATAATTTATTGCAGAACATATTTGACTGGTGGTCAATATCTAGTCTTACTTCACCCAGTAGCCCATCAATAATTCTAATTGGTCTAAAATTCTATCAATATATGTAATAGCACATGTGGACAAATATGAGGGTATTACAATACAAATATATGATATTACAATCATATTTATAACATCATATATCAACATTTATATATTACACAGAAAGAAAAAGCAAAAAAAAAAAAAAAGAGTAGTGAGAGTTTATAACATGCAATTTTAATGCAGCTGCAAGCTCAATTTAATATTGGAACATTCATTTCACATAATCTCTTAAAATTAGTTTTCCAAATCAGAGCACTCACTATACAGTCAACATTCAAAGTGAATCAAATTTTTTTTTTTTAATTCTCCTATGACAAGAATAGGTGCTGTTCAATAGTTTTAGGACATTCATTCATTCCTTTTCCTTTGGGTAACCACAGTGCAATGAACCGCCAACTATTCCAGCATATGTATGTTTTATATTACGCATTATAAGAAAAAGAAAACACAATGGACAGTCGGAAGTGTACCAGGCATCCATAACTGGTTTTGACTCAAAAGAAAATCTAACATGTTAAAAACCAAAGAATTGTCTAAAGTGACATTTACCAGCTAATAACCTTATCATTACATATAAAATGAAACTTCTAAACTTAATCAGAGGAGCCTGATAGAAAATGCTCATTTACAAGAAAAGAGGTCAGATGGATTAAGAGGGTTTTGCATCTGAACTCTTCATATATATATATATATATATATATATATATATATATATATATATATATATATATATATATATAATTCAAGTGTAAAGCTTGTGCTCAGCATATGTAAGTGCTCAGCATATATAAGTACACCCCAAAGTGCTCAGCATATATAAATACACCCCTCACAAATCTTTCATTTAAATTATTTTCTATAGGATGCATTAGAATATCATACTTGTGCATATACATTAGTTTAGTCTGTACTGAAGCCAAATCTGGAACTAATATAACAAAATTACTTACAATAATGGTTCAAAAATTTGTACACCTAAACTCATATGTTAAGGAAAAATATTAAATAACATTTTCAAAAATATCAAAAATCAAGAGAAACAAAAAATATATAAAATTTAGTTGAACAGTTGTACTTTGTAATTTGTTTTGCAGTATTTTGCTTGAATTTAATTGTATTATCTTTCCATTTCTAAAGATTTTCTAAAATATAATTTTAATAAATATATCGGTTTAATAAATCTGTTTTGTTCAAAAGCACCCAAATATATTAACCATATTCACTTAGAAATGAATACAAATATTCATTTTCGAAATGGGGTGTACTCAGTTATGCTGAGCACTGTACATACCTATTTTAACCATGTTTATTTAAAAAAAAGTTTCTAAAAATTAGTAATTACCTTGCTATAAACCTTTGGGGGTGATTTTGAAAACATTCAAGTATGATCAATGATATTTTATTTATTGAAATCCCCATCACAATATCCCATAAGAAATTCTCACCACAACCAGTGGTCTTCCTGATTTTGACGTCATTCCTGCATCCACGCAAAAAAGATAAAAAATCATTTATCATCAATCAGCAACCTCATAGCTCACAGTAAATGCAAGTCTATGAGTAAAATTGAATTAGTTTTTAAATGTAAATTCTTTAATAAACAATTGTCACGAGAGAACATGAATGGAGTTTTAAATTTCGTAACACTACTGTTGGGATCTATTAATCAGTTCCCCTCTGATTGGCTGTGAATGTCCACGCTGAAAGCAAAAATGCTGGATGATGAAATGCAGATAATGACTTCCCACTAGGTTTAGATGTAAGTGGGAGTGTTCATCCGAGTGAAACTCTGATGAGAGAGAGGGGAAAAAAGAGAGAGAGAACAAAACAGAATGCAAACAAATGGTAGGACAAAGACCGAAAGAGAGGCTGTTGGAAGGAATGGAAAGGAGAAGAAAAGTGAGACTCTTAGCAGGAGCAGGAGAGCACATAGACTGGCAGGCAGTATATTTCTGATGGGATCTTCTCTTATTCTGAGTGGAAAATACTGCAAAGTAGATGAGATTTACACAGAGGACAAAAGAATAAAGAAGAGCCGTTACTCTGCTGTTTTATTCAGACAAGCATTAATATTTAACTTCCGCCTGACATGTCAAACACATATGGATGTAATGAGAGTATGTGAATCAGAGAGAGAGAGACCGAGAAACATTAATACTGTTAATGACGTAGCAAGTCGCCTAGAGCCTACTACCTGCATAGGCAACAGCCTTCTATGGAAATTTTCCCTACAGAAGTGGATGTTTATTCAACTTCTATGTAGTGCTCTACATAGAAGCTCTTTGTGTCATATAAATAGTTTGTGAGTATACTGTACAGTGCAATCTGCATGCTGCTAAACTAATGAGATACTCTAATGTTGTCCTACCTTGAAATTAGGCCACAATGATGTACCTAGGAAGATGGCATATTTATGAAGCAATCCAGCGCTGGCTGAAGCTAAATTAACAGATTTAGTACATGGTGATATATAGTTACACATTTACCAATTTCAAATGTTACTGGTGGCCCTAATTGCTACATACTTACATGAAAAAAAGTACCACCTTTAATTTTTTTTTAAATATTTCCCAAATAATGTTTAACAGAGTAAGGACATTTTCACATTATGTCTGATCATATTTTTTCTTCTGGAGAGTCTTATTTGTTTTATTTCAGCTAGGATAAAAGCAGTAAAAAAATTTTTTTAAACCATTTTAAGGTCAAAATTATTAGCCCCCTTAAGCTATATATTTTTTCGATAGTCTATAGAACAAACCATCGTTATACAATAACTTGCCTAATTACCCTATCCTGCCTAGTTAACCTAATTAACCTAGCTAAGCCTTTAAATGTCACTTTAAGCTGTATAGAAGTATCTTGAAAAATATCTAGTAAAATATTATTTACTGTCATCATGGCAAAGATAAAAGAAATCAGTTATTATAAATTAGTTATTAAAAGTATTATGTTTTGCAATGTGTTGAAAAAAAATCTGCTCTCTGTTAAACAGAAATTGTGGGAAATAATAAACAGTGGGGCTAATGATTCAGGGGGGCTAATAATTCTCACTTCAACTGTATGGTGCTATATGGTTAAGGTTAGGGATAGGTGGGGTGGTATGGTGGGTTAGTTGTGGGTTAATGTTGTAAGTGTAAATGTAATTATAGACATCAATTACAGATGTAACTACTTGCAGATCATTTTTTATTTATGTACAATAAAATTGTTAGGGAAGCAGATGGACAAACAAGGTGAGTAAATTATGAAAGATGTTTATTACAACAGCGGAGCACAAAAGGATAACGTTGGGGAAGTGAATGAAGTTCGGTTGAGCTGATAATCCTTCTTTGGGGCAGGATGGATAACAGACACTGAGGAAGACCGAATGCACACACCAGAGGGCTTGCGGGGAAGACAGACTGACGACACACACAACTCTGACAGGACACCGGGAACACTGGACAGACTGGAAGGAAACAGAGATCAGGTAAATTCAAGAGATGAGATAAGCTGATAGTGACTACCAGGAGGAACTTGCTATGAGTCCGCTTCGTGGGAACGAGACCAGACAATGAGTGAAGTGAGGTGTGTGCTTTTATAGTGAGTTTAAGTGATTGGTGCAGCTGTGCGTAATTAATACTCAGGTGAGGATGCTCGTTGCGTGATACTGGTGGAAGAGCCTGGCCAATCCGTGACATTACCTCCCTCCCCAGGGCCCGCTCCTGAGGGCCTAAACCTCCGATGCCGTGGTGGTCTACCTCGTCCAGGAGGTGCTGGGCACTCGGGGTGATTGGAGTGGAACTTCTCCATAAGTGTAGGATCTAATATATCGGATCTGGGGACCCAAGACCTCTCCTCTGGACCATATCCCTCCCAGTCGACGAGGTTCTCCAGATGACCACCACGACGCCGGGACCGTAGAATGTCCTTGACTTTATAGATGGACCCTTCTTCCAACATCAGTGGGGGAGGGGGTTCCTCTTCGTGGTTGGAATCCCAGGATGCACTGGAATGGCGTAAGTCCGGTGGTAGGTTGCCGCAGGGTATTCTGGGCAACTTATGCAGGGTATTCCGCCCAGCACAGAAACTGGCTCCAAGAGTTTTGATTTTCCTCTCTGTCTGGCCGTTGGTCTGTGGGTAATAGCCAGACGAAAGGCTGACGGTCACACCTAGGAGTCTGAAGAAGGCTTTCCATAGTCTGGAGATGAACTGGGGTCCTCGGTCCGAGCCTATATCTTCAAGTAACCCAAAACATCGAAAGACATGGTTGAATAGGTTTTTGGCGGTCTCTAGGGCTGTGGGCAGACCCTTTAAAGGAATCAAACGACAGAATTTTGAGAATCGATCTACAATGACTAAAATGCAGGTATTACCTCCAGATGATGGGAGATCTGTCATGAAGTCAACTCCTAGGTGTGACCAGGGGCGGTTCGGGATGGGCAAGGGATGGAGTTTACCTTGCCCATCTCTACAGCCTTGGATGTATCTCCTCACATCCCTTGCCATATTCGGCCACCAAAAGCGTTGGGATAGCAGCGAGAGGGTGTTGTTGGCCCTGGGATGTCCTGTGCCCAAAGATGTATGGCTGGAATGAATGAGATCTACCCGTTGATTTTCAGGGATAAAGCGTCAATTGGGGGGACAGCCCGGCGGAATCCTGGATTCTGGAATGGCGACGACTGTAGGAGCGGACCAGGTGATGGGACAGACAGTGATCTGATCTGGAAGCATCTTGGCTGGGGTTTCAATGATTTCCTGCTGATCATAGATTCTGGAAAGTGCATCTGCTTGGATGTTTTTTGATCCTGGTCGGTATGATATGGAAAATTGAAACCGGGAGAAGAACAAAGACCACCGGGCCTGATGAGGACAGAGTCTTTTAGCTTCTTTGAGGTATTGTAAATTTTTGTGATCTGTGATCACCTGGAATGGATGTTTGGCCCCCTACAGCCAGTGTCGCCACTCCTCCAGGGCGAGCTTGATAGCCAGAAGTTCTCGGTTCCCGATGTCATAGTTCTTTTCCGACGGGCTGAGCTTCCTGGAGAAATAGGCGCATGGATGGAGTAGTGCTGGAGTACCGTGGGACTGCGATAAGATGGCTCCCACTCCAGTGGTCAATGCATCTACCTCGACCACGAAAGGCAGTTCAGGATCGGGGTGAGTCAGGAGTGGAGCTTAAGTGAAGGATTTCTTGAGGTTTTGGAAGGCTGCGACGGCTTCAGGAGGCCAGGATAGTGTTTTGGGTTGATTCTTGAGTAGGTTGGTCAGCGGAGCGGTGATGAGACTGTAGTTGTGGATGAAACATCGATAGAAATTGGCAAATCCTAAAAATTGTTGGAGTTCTTTAATGGTTTTGGGTTCTGGCCAGGAGATGACGGAAGTGACCTTCCCTTCGTCCATGCGAACCCCTTTTTGATCGATGATGTACCCCAGGAACTGAACAGATGGTAAGTGGAATGAGCACTTCTCTGCCTTGAGGTACAATTTGTGTTCTCTGAGGGTTTGTAGGACCTCCGCAACGTGGTGGCGGTGTTCGGCCTCACTCCGGGAGTAAATCAGGATATCATCAATGTAGACTATGATGGAGAGATGGAGGAACTCCCGGAGGACTTAGTGGATGAAGTTTTGGAATACGGAGGGGGCGTTAACCAGACCATAGGGCATGACCAGGTACTCGTAGTGCCCAGTAGGGGTCACAAACGCCGTCTTCCATTCGTCCCCCTCACGTATTCGGACCAGGTTGTATGCGTTGCGGAGGTCCAACTTGCTGAAGATTTTGGCTGATCGGAGTTGTTCCAGGGCCGCAGGGACGAGAGGAAGGGGATAACTGAACTTGACATGGCCGCAACCCTCCATACTTCTTAGCCACGAAGAAGAAGCTTGAGGCAGCAGGTGATGTGGATGGGTGGATATACTCCTGATTCAGAGCCTCCTGAATGTACTCCTCCATGGCCTTAGTTTCCGGAAGGGACAACGGGTAGATCCTACCTTTGGGCATAGGAGCATCTGGAAGCAGGTCTATGGCGCAGTCCCATGGCCGATGTGGAGGTAGCTGGGAAGCTCTCTTGGGGCAAAATACGTCCTCATATGAGGAGTAGATCTTAGGAATCTGGATGGATCGTTTCTCGACTGGGCTTTCGACAGACGTGACGTAGACGGTGAGGGGTCTCTGAATCTGCAAGGGTAGGTCGGGAAAACAGCTGGATATGCATTCTTCACCCCATCTTTTGATTTCTCCTGTGCCCCAAGAGAGGATAGGATCTTGCTTCACCAGCCACGGGCGCCCTAGGATGATATCTATTGAGGCACCCTCCAGAACCAGAAAGTAAATCTTTTCTTTGTGAAGTAATCCCACTTGGAGATTGACGGGTTCACATTTACGATGGATACGTGCTGAATCTGGTAGACGTGCGTCGAGGCTTCGGTGTGGAGCTGGAGGTGGCGACAGAAGGCGTGCGAGATGAAATTTCCAGCTGACCCGGAGAGAGGGGAGATGATGAATGCAATTTTGGACCGATCTGTGGGATATAAATCAGGTTGCATTGTGAATACCAGAGAACATTGTAATAGGAATCCATTGCACTCCTCCGCCCCGCCAGAGTAGGGCGCTGGTCGAGCCATGGGACTGGATGAGTGGGTGGATGGTGAAGAAGTGCTCGGTGCTGGTGGTGCTTCGGGAAGTGGAGCAGATGGTAGTAGAACTCTCTTCAGCAAGTCCACCAACTCCTGAAGGGGATCGTGAATGCTCATGCTGTTGACTGTATTATGGTCAGGTCTTTTGTTAGGGAAGCAGACAGACAAACAAGGTGAGTAAATTATGAAAGATGTTTATTACAACAGCGGAGCACAAAAGGATAACGTTGGGGAAGTGAATGAAGTTCGGTTGAGCTGATAATCCTTCTTTGGGGCAGGATGGATGACAGACACTGAGGAAGACCGAATGCACACACCAGAGGGCTTGCGGGGAAGACAGACTGACGACACACACAACTCTGACAGGACACCGGGAACACTGGACAGACTGGAAGGAAACAGAGATCAGGTAAGTTCAAGAGATGAGATAAGCTGATAGTGACTACCAGGAGGTACTCGCTATGAGTCCGCTTCGTGGGAACGAGACCGGACAATGAGTGAAGTGAGGTGTGTGCTTTTATAGTGAGTTTGAGTGATTGGGTGCAGCTGTGCGTGATTAATACTCAGGTAAGGATGCTCGTTGCGTGATACTGGTGGAAGAGCCTTTCCAATCCGTGACAAAAATGATGTATGTTTATAATAAGTGCATTGTGCCAAATGACTCATTTAATTGTTAGTAATTTTAAAAATCCTATAAATAATTAATAATGATAATGATTAAACACATTACTTTGAAAGAGGACAAAATGATGGTAATATTTAAAGTGTTGTTAGCACTAATTTTTATTAGAAGTAGTATAGGTAGTAGTGTGGTGGTGGTGTTTGTTGTATTACTTTACTCTGTGTGTTTTGCTAGTACAGGTAGGAGAAGTTGACCTTTATGCAGCCGAAGTCCCTTTAAGGCAAGTCATTTCACTCGGCGGCCATCTTTGAAAAGCCTCTAGGGCAGTATGCTCGGGCATTCTGCTGAATGGAGAAACATCAATTCTCCAAAAATGTTTACCAAGCTTACGAGTACATTACATATTTGGAATTACCAATAAAATTAAACAACAGCTGTCACATAAGTTTAATTTCTAAACATTCGAAACAAACAAAATTGGTATATTTTTAGGTTAACCAAGCTAATGTGCATGCGCTCTTAAATGGAACGAGATCACGACACCAACCTCATTTATGGCCCTGTTACACATTATCATCCTCTGAATAATGCTTTTTATGATCGCACTGGTCTTCTGAAATAATCCACAACTTGATCTTGTTGGCGAATCTCCTCCAGAAATGACCAACTCCTTGTTTACAAGTTTGTTGGTATTTACTGTAAGTAGCTGCTGTCATGTGATGTGCATTTGACAGAAGGGACTGTACCTCGCATTCGTTTCATTCAGATTACAAAACCAAAAAACTTTTGTTTTCAAGTGCACTTGGTTCATATTAAAGCACAGATTTTAGGCTTTATTTGGCTATATTTTTATGTCTGTGAAGCAAGTATTTGCTTAGATTCTAGTGTGTTTATTGACCACCAAACTGTCGTAAAAGCACATGTCTGGTCTGAGCTTCTCCCCCAGAGAAACGTCAGTTGATTGGCTCCTGTACTAGGAGGCAGGGCTTCAATCACCATGTTGACACACTTTTCCCAATTCAAAAATATACGAGTGACATGTCTTGTGTATAACCCGTGTTCAACATAAAATATGTTGCTCCATTTATGTTTTGTTGAACGTTTCAGATGACAAACTGTCTACATTTTTGTGAATCTGAAATACAGTACATTACTTGTACTGTAGGGTGCATTTTGTTGTGTGTTTCAGATACACATCCTTCCTGAACACCTTCATGAGAAGTTTATACAGCGAATTTTTAAAGATGAAGTTTTCCATCAGCGAAACCTAACCAGTAGTGTTTCCAAAAGCAAACATGAGAGATAAATGCGTTGTAACCACATAGTTTTACCTTGATTTTGCATTGCTTTTTCCTCTTTTGTAGAGATGTGCTCAAACCTAAGTACTTTGCACATCAAGTAAAACACTGTACAATGTGAGCTAACAAGCAAACTGACCATGCAAGAAAAGTTGTCCGTATGGCGATAGAAAGGTGAGGCAAATATATTTGATTAAAAATCACAGACACCTATAAGTTGCTTTGTGGTATTTCATTGATGTTGTGCACAAAAATAATCCTTTATTCATCGATAATGTGTCCCTGTAAATATCATTAATGTGAAAAAGAACAAAAGTAGTTGCTTTCATACTCTCCCGTAGCATTTGCTTTACTTAGAAAAATGTACTTAAGCACATACTTCCAATGAGCCTGTGTTGAGTATATGAAGCACATTAATGAGGACAGGCCAAGGATGCTAATGACATCTGTTATGTAAAATAACCGTCTTCAATTTTTAATTTAGCTTATCAGGATGCTGAAGCACAGGCTTTTTTTCATGTTCTCTTTATTCTTAATAAACAAACTCAAAACTAAGCCATTACCAGAAACCCATTGTGTGCACCCATCCGGCTTCAGCTTCATGTTTTTTTCTTCTTCTGAGATTACAGATAATTTGAAGAAAAGCACTTTGAATTAAAGCAGAGGGTGTGAGGGGGCCATGAAAGCGAAGGTCAGAGCGATCCTCAAACCTCAGCTGAAGCGCCACGATAAAGAAAAGGAGTTTTCCGAGCAGAGGCCTCTTCTTTTATTTTTCATATCCCTCCTCACACCTGTTTACTACAGGAAGCGATGATGTCAGCCTCTCAACCCTCTGGCAGTTGGCAAGGAGTAGAGAAAGCGTGTGTGTGTGAGCGCGAGGAGGGTTTATTTATCAGTAATCCTGGTTTTTTATTTCCTCTGTGCACAATAACACTCAACGGTGCAAGTTTATGCTTTCCTCTCTCATTCTCTATGTCTGTCTTTCTCTATCGCTCTTCCTTTCTTTCCCCGTTTCCCTCAAAGAAATGAATTTCTCCTTTTTACACGCCTCTGTCTAATTACTTTGGAGAGGAAGGGGGGGAAAGAGAGAGAGGTTACATACAAAAAGAGAGCGGAAAAAAAGAATACGCCGCATTCTTGTACAAACGCAATAAAGAAATGGGGGGCTGGAGGCGTATAAAAAAAGACTCATTCCAGCAGGAGAGGACGAGGGGGAGGGGGCTCTGAATAAATTAATCAGCACGATTGGCTTTTTGGAGGCTGGAATGGAGAGTTGTGATTGGCGGGAGGAATGTGAGGAGGGGCCTCTGATTGGCCGGAGCTGCTGTGAGAAAGGGGAGACCCGGACTCAACTGTGTTACTCTGAGGCTACGCGGCCTGACCTTCAGCATACAAACAGAAGCATCACACCTCTGTGCGTCTGGAGAGGGGTAATTAAAACTTCAGGAGGAGGGAACGAGGACAAGGGTGGCCAAAAAAGCCAGTTTGTATGTGTGTGTGTGTGTGTGTCCCTGCTGTGTCAGCCCTGCAGACAGACATCTGCCTCATTATCAACAGCACTTCACCGCATGAGCTCCATTATCCCTCTCTCAAGTGTCCCTGGGTGTATGTATGTGTGTGTGTGTGTGTCCATGTAGTGGCTATAAGCAAGAGAATGTTCCAGATAAATGAAAATATTTCACGCTGATTTCCATTCAAGTGCTGGTAATAACTTTAAGTATGTTCAAATATTCAGACATTCACTATACCCTCGAGCATGTGTGGCTGTTTGGTCGTGTGAGTCTTGTGTGAATATTGATGTCTTCACTGACAGTCAAATTACTCATCCAAGTTCTCGACAGATGATGAGGATTTACAGAACATTTATCGAGCTTCAGAAAGTAAAAAGTTTTTATATGAAGTCTAATAAAACATGATTTTTTTTTCTCGATATGGCAGTCAGAATTTTTATAGTCATGTCAGCTGTGAACTTTGGAGTTTTGAGAATTAGTATGCTGAATTAGTATGCTTCATTCAGGGGTAAGTATAAGCAGCAAAAATCATTCATTCATTCATTTTCCTGCGGCTTAGTCTCTATTTCAGAGGTCGCCACAGCGGAATTAACAGCCAACTATTTCAATTCAATTCAATTCACCTTTATTTGTATAGCGCTTATACAATGTAGATTGTGTCAAAGCAGCTTCACATAAAAGGTCACAGTAAATAGGAACAGTGTAGTTCAGTTTGTAGTGTTTAAGTTCAGTTCAGTTGAGCTCAGTTCAGTGTGGATTAATAATCACTACTGAGAGTCCAAATATTGAAGGGCAAATCCAACGATGCGCAGCTCTACAGATCCCGAACCATGCAAGCCAGTGGCGACAGCGGAGAGGAAAATAAAACTTCACTAATGGCGGAAGTGAAGAAAAAAAACCTTGAGAGAAACCAGGCTCAGTTGGGCATGATCATTTTAATTTCTCCGCTGGCCAAACGTCTTGTACAGAGCTGCAGTCTTTGTGGCGGAGGCTGGAAGCTGGCCTCAGCGAAGACTCGTCTGTCTCTGGAGCATCACAGGAATCAGTCTCATGTTCTCCACTCCTCCATGACCACCACAGTAGCTGCTCAGGATTCGGCCTGGTCCAGGATATGGAAACCTTGGGATCATCTCGTCGTTGGTCTTGGATCGAATCAGTGACTCTGCATAGTCTGAGGGCCTCGGGATGAGTATCCCCAGGTGGAAATAGAGAATAAAGAAAATAATTAGCGTAGCTGATGTTCACAGTGTATATCAACAAGATGCATAACCTGTGTGGAAGCCCCCTAAGTGGTGCACTAAGTGTATGCTTTACTGAACAGATAGGTCTTTAATCTAGTTTTGAACTGTGAGAGTGTGTCCGAGCCTCGGACGTTATCAGGAAAATCAGCTATTCCAGAGTTTAGGAGCTATAAATGAGAAGGCTCGACCTCCTTTACTCGACTTTGCTATTCTAGGTACTACCAGAAGCCCTAAGTTTTGAGACCTTAAAGAGCGACTTGGATTGTAGCGAGACAGAAGGTTGGTTAGATAAACAGGAGCTAGATTATTTAAAGCTATATATGTAAGAAGCAATATTTTAAATTCAATACGAAACTTAACAGGCAGCCAGTGTGAGGAGGATAAAATTGGGGTGATGTGATCAAATTTTCTAGACCTGGTAAGAACTCTGGCAGCTGCATTTTGTACTAATTAAAGTTTGTTAATAGAGGATGCTGGGCAGCCAGCAAACAGAGCATTACAGTAGTCCAGCCTAGAAGTCATAAAAGCATGGACTAGCTTTTCTGCATCTGAGATGGATAGCATACTTCGTAACTTAGCGATATTTCTCAGATGAAAGAAAGCAGTTTTTGTGATATGGGATATATGATTTTTAAAAGTTAAATTGCTGTCTAATATGACACCCAGATCTTTTATAGTTATAGTTTTATAGTTATAGCTAACGCTAACTTTGTATCCCTCTAATTGCAGGTCGAGTTGTGAGATCTGCTGTGTACAGGATTTAGGCCCAATAAGTAATAATTCTGTTTTGTCTGAGTTTAAGAGAAGATAATTGTTGGTCATCCAGTCTTTAACATCTTTAATACACTCAGTTAGCTTGGACAGTTTAGACGTCTTGTCAGGTTTAGTTGAAATATATAATTGAGTATCATCTGCATAGCAGTGAAAGCTGATCCCATGTCTTCTAATGTCTCCCAGGGGTAGCATGTATATTGTAAACAGCAAAGGGCCTAAAACTGATCCTTGAGGGCCCCCGTATTTTACTGGGCTGATTTGTGAAGGCTGTCCATTAATATTCACAAACTGGTAACGGTCAGATAAGTATGACTTAAACCATTGTAGAGCCTGTCCCTGGACACCTGTAGACTTTAAGCGATTAATGAGGATACCATGGTCAATGGTGTCAAATGCCGCACTAAGATCGAGTAGAACTAATAGCGAGATGCACCCTTGGTCAGCAGCTAAGAGTAAATCGTTGGTTATTTTCACTAATGCAGTTTCTGTACTGTGATGAGCTCTGAAACCTGACTGAAACACTTCAAAAACATTGTTCGTCTGCAGAAAGGAGCATAATTGAGCAGAAACAACTTTTTCTAGTATTTTAGATATAAATGGAAGATTTGAAATAGGCCTATAATTAGCCAAGTTGCTGGGGTCCAGTTGTGGTTTCTTAATAATAGGTTTAATAACAGCTAACTTGTAAGGATTTGGAACATGGCCTAAAGATAATGAAGAGTTGATAATGTTAAGAAGAGGTTCTCCTATAACAGGTAGCAATTCTTTCAGTAACTTTGTTGGAATTGGGTCCAATATACACGTAGCTGATTTAGAGCTATTTATAATTTTGTCTAGCTCTTCCTGTTCTATGATTTTAAAGCACTGTAGGTTATTTAGATTCAGTGGCGTGTTTACTGGATCTGAAGTATAAGGCGGTGCAGAAAGTTTAATATCTCCTATTTTCTGTCTAAAGCCTTCTATTTTATCACTGAAAAAATTCATGAAGTCATCACTACTAATTTGCAGTGGAACGTTTTGTTCCAAAGATGACCGATTATTTGTTAATTTAGCAATGGTGTTAAATAAGAATCTAGGATTGTTATGATTATTTTCTATCAGTTTGCGGAGGTGCTCAGCCCTGGCAGATTTTAAAGCCCTCCTATAGCTGGACATACTGTCTTTGTATGCAATTCTAAAGACTTCTAAATTAGTTTTTTTCCATTTACTTTCCAGGGCACGGGTTGCTGTTTTGAGAGCGTGGGTATGACTATTATACCATGGTGTAGTTTTATTCTCTCTAGCCTTTTTTAGTTTGATGGGTGCCACGGTATTTAGAGTGCTAGTAAAGATGGCATCCATACTGCTGGTTACTACATCAAGGTCATTTGCGTTTGCGCTTGCATTTCGAAGTAGAGAAAGATCAGGTAAGTTCATCTTTGGTACATTTTCCAGCATATGTTTTACACAGCGGATGCCCTTCCAGCTGCAACCCAGTATTGGGAAACACCCATACACACTCATTCTCACACATACACTACGGACAATTTAGTTTATTCAATTCACCTATAGCTCATGTCTTTGGACTGTGGGGGAAACTGGAGCACCCGGTGGAAACCCACTCAAGCATGGGGAGAACATGCAAACTTGCCCAACTTGCCCAGCCAGGACTCGAACCGGCAAACTTCTTGCACTGTGGTGCCTCAAACTAACTCTGTGTTTTAATGATTTCTGTACAACGTGAAAGCAGGGGTCCAAGTACTGAGCCTTGAAGTATTCCATGGTGAATTGTGATCAAAATTATAATGAATTTTTACTACTGTTAATTTTTACTGCTAAACTTACCACTGTAAGATATTATTAAAGGGATTACTACAATTCCTCACATATATTTTTTTCCAAGTAGGAACTTTATTGTGTAGATACCCCTTTTTAGTATTTAATATATTTATTAGATTAATTAGATTCAGTATCTGGTAATATCTGTGTTTCCATCCACCTGTTTTTAAGTTATTTTTTAAAAATTGCATATAAAATGCTGGATGTAAACACTAAGATGTGCATAAAAACATATGTAGTAGTAGTATTGAACTTTATTAATCCCAGCGATGGGAAACTCATTTGCCACCTGTCATGGATTGGTCAGGCTCTCACGACCCCCACTCACGAAGATCACCATCACCTGACTTCTAATGAGCACACAGCTGCATCACATTCACGAGCACCAGATAAAAGCACAGCACTCCAGTCGCTCATTGTCCGGGCTCGTCTCGACGAAAGCGGACAACTGAGCGACCACTCAGCGTAGTCATCCTCAGCTAAAACAAACGCTTTACTTACCTGTTCTCTTTGTATTCCTCCTAGTCTTCCTGGTCCACCCGAATCGTCCTGTCTTCCAGTCCTTCCAAGTCTGTGTCATCCTCTGTCAGCTGTATCTGGTGTGTGCTGTCCATCCTCGTGTATTCCTGTTACCCAGCCACGGAGGAAAAGACCCCAACATCATTCCTGATCCTCCTGGCTATCCTTCATGTGCTCCTTGTTGTCATTTAATAAACACCCTAACGTTTCCTTACCTCTGTCTCCTGTCCGCTTCATAACAGAAGCCCGGACCAATAACGACGACAACATGAGCACCCCCGATCACCTTCAAGAGCTGGTGGACCAGTTGAAGCGGATTCTACAGCCACCAGCTCCACTTTCCAACGCACCACCAGCACCGAGCACTTCCGCCTCCACAGTTTCTTCTTCGGCCCTTCCTTCCAGTCCCATGGCCCGACCAGCGCCCTACTCAGGCGGAGCGGGGGAGTGCAATGGTTTTCTGTTACAATGTTCCCTCATATTCGAAATGCAACCTTCTCTATATCCCACAGATAAGTCGAAGATCGCCTACATCGTATCTCTACTCTCTGGACCTGCACTTAAATGGGCTGAGACGATCTGGAACCAAGCCGGGCCGGTCATGAATTCCATCACTACCTTCACGGAGTATTTCAAAGAGGTGTTTGGACGTTCTGATGGGGAAGTAGCCGCTGGAGAGCAGCTGTATCATCTAAAGCAAGGTACTCTATCTACACAGGAATATGCTCTCCGGTTTCGCACTCTAGCAGCTGCAAGTGGATGGAATGAGAGATCGTTGTTGACCACGTACCGGCTCGGCTTGGAACCCACTCTCCGAATCCAACTGGCCACATTAGATGATACCATGGGTCTGGAGAGATTCATCCAACATTCTCTCCGATGTTCCGATCGTCTCCGTTCCTATCAACAGGACACCATCACCCCCTCGTCTGCACTCCTCCAATCGCCTGAGTCAACAGCCTCTCCAGAACCAGAACCCATGATAATAGAGTCTGGAAGACTGACATCAGCGGAACGACAGAGGAGGCTGACCCGGGGTCTGTGTCTATACTGCGGTGTCAGTGGACACACCCGTATGGAGTGTCCCCTTCGTCCCATTCGGACTTCAGTGAGTGTATTCAGTACGAATATTGAACAATGTAAACCACTTACTACCACCGTACAAATAACTACTGCCTCTATTTCTCTCCTTGTCACAGCCCTCATCGACTCCGGGTCAGCAGGGAACTTCATCTCCCAATCCCTCTGTCGTCAACTCCACCTCCGTACTGAGGCGTCCTCGCATATATACCAGATACAACCGATAACCCAGTGCACTCGATCTTCGACCCGTATCCATCGACAATGCGAAGACATCCTTCTTCAAGTGGGGTTGTTACATCAAGAGAGGATTCAATTTCTGGTTCTGGAGGGTGCAAATATGGACATCATTCTAGGGCGCCCGTGGCTGGTGAAGCACGATCCCATCATCTCTTGGGGCACAGGAGAGATAAAGAAATGGGGATCTGGATGTACACCTGCCTGTTTTCCAAATCTCCCTCTTCAAGGTCGGAACCCCATTTCTTTGTTTGCAACATCGGTCGAGAGCCCTCCTGAGAAGCAGTCTATCCACATTCCTAAGGAGTACAGCTCCTTTCATGATGTCTTCTGCCCCAAGAGAGCTTCCCAGCTACCGCCGCATCGGCCATGGGACTGCGCGATCGACCTAGTTCCAGATGCCCAGTTGCCAAGAGGTAGGATCTACCCGCTCTCGCTTCCAGAGAATCAGGCAATGGAAGATTACATAAGGGAAGCTCTGAGTCAGGGGTACATACGTCACTCAAAATCACCAGCCGCCTCAAGCTTCTTCTTTGTGGCCAAGAAGGACGGAGGGCTGCGTCCATGCATCGACTACAGGGTCCTAAATAACGGTACAGTAAAATACCGATATCCCCTTCCTCTGGTACCAGCCGCTTTGGAACAGCTCCGAGAAGCTAAAGTCTTCACTAAATTGGACCTCCGCAGCGCGTATAATCTGATAAGAATACGTGAGGGGGACCAATGGAAGACAGCATTCGTGACCCCTACTGGCCACTATGAATATGAGGTCATGCCTTACGGTCTGGTCAACGCCCCCTCCGTATTCCAAAACTTCATTCATGAAGTCCTCCGGGAGTTTCTTCACCACTGTGTAATAGTGTACATAGATGACATCCTCATTTACTCCCGGAGTGAGGCCGAACATCGCCAACACGTTGCGGAGGTCCTACACACATTGAGAGAACATCACCTCTACCTCAAAGCGGAGAAATGCTCATTCCACCAGAAGTCGATTCATTTCTTGGGATACATCATTGACCAAACCGGTATACGTATGGATGGGAAGAAAATTGAGGCTGTTCTATCCTGGTCAGAACCCACTTCCATTAAGGAGCTCCAGAGGTTTCTTGGGTTTGCTAACTTTTATAGACGGTTTATCAAGGACTACAGCAGGATTACATCACCTCTCACTAATCTCCTCAAGGGTAAACCCAAAGGACTGGAGTGGACCAAAGAAGCAGCCGCAGCCTTCCGCCTTCTTAAGAAGGAGTTCACAAGGGCCCCACTCCTGACTCATCCTGACCCAAATCTTCCTTTCGTGGTGGAAGTGGACGCATCCACCACCGGCGTCGGGGCAGTATTATCTCAACATCATGATACACCGCCCCGACTGCATCCCTGTGCCTATTTCTCTCGGAAGTTGAGCCCGGCGGAGCAGAATTACAGCATAGGAGACAGGGAGCTTCTTGCAATCAAGCTAGCCTTGGAGGAGTGGCGTCACTGGTTGGAGGGAGCCAAACATCCGTTCCAGGTGATCACAGATCACAAAAACCTCCAATACATCAAAGAGGCCAAGAGACTATGTCCACGTCAAGCCAGATGGTCACTTTTCTTCTCACGTTTTGATTTCTCCATTTCCTATCGTCCAGGACCCAAGAATCTAAGAGCAGACGCTCTCTCTCGTTTACACGAGCATCACGATCATGAAGAACTCCCAACGAAGATTCTTCCCGAACACATCTCCATTTGTCCGATCACCTGGAACGCTCCTCCAGTCGTTGCCACTCCGGAAGCCCCTGCTCCGCCGGGATGCCCTCCTCATCGGCAGTTCATACCACCTGAACACCGGGTAGATCTGATCCACTCCTTACATACCTCGCTAGGCACTGGACATCCAGGGATCAACAATACTCTCTCGCTAGTATCCCAACGATTCTGGTGGCCAAACATGGCAAGGGATGTGAGGCAATATGTTCAGGGCTGTAAGGACTGTGCCCAATCCAAGAGCCCACGTCATCTACCCGCTGGAAAGCTCCATCCCTTGCCGATTCCGAACCGTCCCTGGTCACACCTAGGAGTGGACTTTCTCACTGACCTCCCTTCGTCAGAAGGTAATACCTGTATTCTAGTCATAGTAGATAGATTCTCAAAGTTTGTCAAACTAATCCCTCTGAAAGGTCTTCCCACAGCCTTTGAAACTGCCGACAATATCTTTAATCAAGTCTTCAGGTCATTTGGTATTCCAGAAGATATTGTGTCGGACAGAGGTCCACAGTTCATCTCACGTCTATGGAAAGCCTTCTTCAAGCTCCTAGGTGTGGCCGTCAGCCTCTCTTCTGGATATCATCCCCAAACCAACGGGCAGACAGAGAGGAAGATTCAGGAGGTGGGACGGTTCCTGAGGACCTTCTGCAGTGGTCACCAGAACTCCTGGAGCCAGTATTTGGGCTGGGCAGAATATGCCCAAAATTCACTGCGGCAACCCTCCACCGGACTCACGCCATTCCAGTGCGTCCTGGGCTTCCAACCACCGCTCTTTCCCTGGGATGGCGAACCATCTGATGTCCCCGCAGTGGATCACTGGTTCCGGGAGAGCGAGAGAGTCTGGGACGAGGCTCATCAACATCTGCAGAGGGCAGTCCGTCGAAGCAAGGTAACCGCCGATAGGAGAAGGTCTGAAGAACCCAGATACACACCCGGACAAAAGGTGTGGCTATCCACCCGGGACATACGCATGCGACTGCCCTCTCGCAAGTTAAGTCCCCGATTTGTTGGTCCCTTCACCATCGTGGAACAGGTTAACCCCGTCACCTACAAACTACAATTACCCTCTCACTACCGTATTCACCCTACATTCCACGTATCACTCCTGAAACCCTATCACGATCCTGTTCTTCCCTCCACAGAGCCTGACCACGAAGAGGAACCCCCTCCTCCACTGCTCCTAGAAGAAGGAGCCGTCTACGCAGTGAAGGAGATCTTGCGTTCCCGACGTCGTGGTGGCCAGTTGGAGTACCTGGTGGACTGGGAAGGGTACGGCCCCGAAGAAAGGACATGGGTTCCCAGAGCTGATATTCTCGATCCTAGTCTCATGGTGGAGTTTCATGAGAGCCACCCTGAGTTCCCAGCGCCTAGAGGCAGAGGGAGACCACCACGGCGTCGGAGGTGTCGGCCCTCAGGAGCGGGCCCTGGGGAGGGGGGTACTGTCATGGATTGGTCAGGCTCTCACGACCCCCACTCACGAAGATCACCATCACCTGACTTCTAATGAGCACACAGCTGCATCACATTCACGAGCACCAGATAAAAGCACAGCACTCCAGTCGCTCATTGTCCGGGCTCGTCTCGACGAAAGCGGACAACTGAGCGACCACTCAGCGTAGTCATCCTCAGCTAAAACAAACGCTTTACTTACCTGTTCTCTTTGTATTCCTCCTAGTCTTCCTGGTCCACCCGAATCGTCCTGTCTTCCAGTCCTTCCAAGTCTGTGTCATCCTCTGTCAGCTGTATCTGGTGTGTGCTGTCCATCCTCGTGTATTCCTGTTACCCAGCCACGGAGGAAAAGACCCCAACATCATTCCTGATCCTCCTGGCTATCCTTCATGTGCTCCTTGTTGTCATTTAATAAACACCCTAACGTTTCCTTACCTCTGTCTCCTGTCCGCTTCATAACACCACCATTAACATCACCATACATTTATTCATTCATTTTCTTTTCGGATTAGTCCCTTTATTAATCAGTGGTGGCCACAGCGGAATGAACTTATCCAGCATATGTTTTACGCAGCAGATTTTCAGCCAGCAGCTACCTCTGCAACTCTCACATGGTCACCCACTGAAGATAAGCAGGGCTGCGCCCAGTCAGTACCTGCATAGGAGACCTCATAGGAAAGGTAGGTTGCTGCCGGAAGTGATGTTAGTGAGACCAGCAGGTGCGCCCACCTGTGGTCTGTGTGAATCCTAACGCCCCAGTATATTGATGGGCACTCTCCGTCTTTCGGATGAGACTAAAATCCCACGATGTCCTTCGAAAAAGAGTAGGGGTTTACCCCTGGCATGCTGGCTAAATTTGCCCATTGGCCTCTGTCTATCATCGCTTCATCGTTTTGTCTCCTCTCCACCAATCAGCTGGTGTGTGATGTGCGGTCTGGCACAATATGGCTGCTGTCGCATCATCCAGGTGGAGGCTGCACACTGGACTGCATGTCTTTGGACTGTGGGGGAAACTGGAGGAAACCCACGTGAACACGAGCAGAACATGCAAACTCCACACAGAAATGCCAACTGACCCAGCTGGGACTCGAACCAGCAAAACTTTTTAGGCATGCCACCTGTGACAAACGAGATATTGGATGTAAATATGGACTGCTGGATAAGTGTAGTTTTAATAGAATTTGATACTGCACACCGTATGGGAAAAACAAAACCTCTGCATTTCGTGATGCAGGTGTCTATGGTCCTTCACTGACTATGTCCAGAGAATAGTGTCAAACAGCTGTGTGTGTACAGCCTATCCTGACGCAAAATGCTTCAAAAAACCTACACAACAGTGATAGTTTGATTGTGGTGTTTTATGTGTGTGCTGCACTTCAATAATGATACTAAAATCGACATACTCCACAAGTCTGTATTCCATTACTGTTTAATTTAATTATGACCTTAAATTAAATTAATTAAAAATCTCTGTTTACATGGTAGACCCTTAATCAGAGTATTGTCTTAATCATATTAATATCTGATTATTGGTGTCCATGTAAACGTACTCGATAATCGTTTTTAATTTAGTTTTTGTTCTGTTTTTTTTCAGTCACCTCAAGTAAATCAGGTTTAAAACCAATAATAGAACCAGCTTTTTTAATAATTTTATTGATCCGGTTTCTGTCATCCACAGTCACAGTACTCCCCAACAAAGCACACAGTAGAACAAATCACTGGCCAGAATTTCTGCTATGGACAATTTAGTTATTTTATTTTATTTTATTTTATTTTATTTTATTTTATTTTATTTTATTTTATTTTATTTTATTTTATTTTATTTTTGTAGCTTGCACTGAGAACAAATCAGAATCACTTTCAAATATTTGCTAGGATAAAATGGCCTGTCATTTTTGTCATAAAATTACTGATGTCTAAAGCCAAATATTTTCTCATTGATTTTCTCCTATATGAAAGCCATTAGCGTCCCTTTAGCTACTTTCTTTAGAAGATCTTGTTGAATGTCTTGTAAATGATGACAGATTTTACATTTTTAGCTATTGTTTTTAATTTAAGCCTGTTGTCTCATAACATAGCATTATGTTTTTTTTTTTTTTGTTTTTTTACCTTACTCAGATGCAAGTAAGTTTGTAATAAAACATGGGTGAGTAAATAATGACCAAATTAACTTTTTTGGGGCTGAACAATTCATTAATGGATCAGATAAGGAAGACAAACTGCTTGTACCTCACAATATACAATGTTTTACACACTCAGCTCTAAACTCTGATGCAGTTTTCTCATAGCTTTCTCATTATAAGACTTCAAAGAGGTTTTTCTTTTTTTGATCTTAGTGGTCACCATTTTGTTGTTGCCTGAGTCTCCAGGCAATATCCAGCAAGGTTAAATGAAACTATTTTTTATAGTTACTCTTCTCATTTTGTGTTGTATTCCAGATCAATACATTTGAGCCACACCATAAAGATCACTGAAAAACATAAGTGTATTTTCACGCCCATATGCGATGCAGAATTTGATAATAGATCTTCACGCCCGATGCGTCACAACCTCTTATATTTCAAGTACGAAGAGTTCACATCGATTTCTGCTACAGAATATTGTCTAAAACTGCTGAACGAGTCAACAGCAGAACTAAAGCAAGTTCAAACCTCAAAGTTTGCTTCCAGACTGAAAACAGCACACTTAAATAACTCTGATTTCTGGTGTCATTGCCAACTCGCCAACCAGCAGAGATGAAAGTCACCTCTTCCCTTCAAAGGCCTTAAAGATGCAACTAAAAACGACATCTCGCTCGGGGCTGACGTCAGAAAGTCCTTTAAAGGGCAGATTTGTGGCAAGTGTCGCCACTGGCATTCTGAGTGAGTGTGTGTTAATGTGTCAAGGTACACTGAGCAATAGAGTAGAAAGAGGTTTTTGTAAGAGTGTGTATTTGAGTGCGTGTGGTGGAATTCTTCGCCGCCAGTAGAAAAGGAGCACTGTGAAGGTGAACTGGGGAGGGGACCAATGAAAACACCCCTTCCCACACGCACACACACCCGATCATTGAGCTTTAGTTGTGCAGTGCTGACTCTCAGTAAGGCCGTCTGTCGAGGACAGAGTTAGTCAAAGGAACATTTCAGCAAAAAATGGAAAAAAGGAAATAAGAAAAACACGCCAAACTTCCCCTGTGGCGTCAGCTACCTTTAAAGGTGAAGGCTAGTAGCTGAAAGGGGCCAAACGTTCTTCTCCTACGGGAAAAAAAAAAACACAAACAAATCACTTCAGATTCTTGTCTATAAAAAGACGATACTTCAAAATAAAGGACCTGATTGTAGGATATTTGTGGCCGTGTTTCTGTGCATACGCTGATTTCCATTGTGATGTGACAGGAGCTGATTATATCTGACTGGTGCTGTATTTCATTTGGGGGGGGGGACTGAAGCTCTTTTGAGTTTGGGCAATTCCTTCTGGACCCTTTCTACACTCCTGCAGTGTTCACAGCAAAGAAAGAAGAGCCCACACTGCACCATTAAATATCCTGCCTCACAAATTCACTTTATTTCTCACTTTCTGTCTCTTTGTTCTAATGCTACAAAAGCTACTTCTGGCTCTATTTTGAAAGGTGAAGTGAGAGGTGTGTGTGTGTGTGTGTGTGTCTGAAGATGAGGAAAAAGGAGCCACTTAAATACATATAGTACTGTATATTCAATATATGCTTTATATGACTTGAAGGCCGTAAACAAATATGCGGTTTTGGGGAAACTTTCTAATGTGATTCAATTTGAAAAAATCAATTTCAAGAGCAAAGATGTCAGTGCATGAGGGAAATGATTTATTTGTGACAACATGCTTTTGCTGTTTCCATGGTTACTCACGTTATATTTATTTGACTGTACATTAAGGTGCCAGAAGAGACAAAAAGAGCCGCATCGATTTTCAATTAATCCATTTTTTAAAAACTTTCATTACATGTTTCAATTACGTTGACTGAAGAGGAACAAACTACAGCATAGCCAGGATTTTTGTATCTCTGTATATACTTATACAATCACCGGTCACTTTATTAGGTACACCTGTCCAGTTGCTTGTTAATGCAAATTTCTAATCAGCCACTCACATGGCAGCAACTCAATGCATTTAGGCATGTAGACATGGTCAAGACGAACTGCTGCAATTCAAAGAGCATCAGAATGGGGAAGAAAGGTGATTTAAGTGACTTTGAACGTGTCATGTTTGTTAGTGCCAGACGGGTTGGTTTGAGTATTTGAAAATCTGCTGAGATTTTCGCACACAACCATCTCTAGGGTTTTCAAAAAATGGTCCAAAAAAGAAAAAATATCCATTAAGTGGCAGTTCTATGGGTGCAAATGCCTTGTTGATGCCAGAGGTCAGCTGATAGAAAGGCAACAGTAACTCAAATGACCACTCGTTACAACCAAGGTATGCAGAAGTGCATCTCTGAATGCACAACACGTTCAACCTTGAGGCAGATGGGCTACAGCAGCAGAAGACCACACCGTGTGCCACTCCTGTCAGCTAAGAACAGGAAACTGAGGCTACAGTTCGCACAGGCTCTCCAAAATTGGCCAATAGCAGATTGGAAAAACGTTGCCTGGTCTGATGAGTCTCAATTTCTGCTGCAACATTCGGATGGTAGCGTCACAATTTGGCATTAATAATAGGAAAGCATGGATCTATTCTGCCTTGTATTAACGGTTCAGGCTGGTGGTAGTGGTGTAATGGCGTGGGAGATATTTTCTTAGCACACTTTGGGCCCAATAGTACCAAATGAGCATTGTGTCAACGCCACAGCCTACTTGAATATTGTTGCTGACAATGTCCATCCCTTTGTTACCACAGTGTACCAATTTTCTGATGGCTACTTCCAGCAGGATAATGCGGCATGTCATAAAGCGCGAATCATCTCAGACTGGTTTCTTGAACATGACAATTAGTTCACTGTACTCAAATGGCCTCCACAGTCACCAGTTCTCAATCCAATTGAGCACCTTTGGGATGTGTTGGAACGGGATAAGCGATTCATGGATGTGCAGGAACTGCTTGATGCTATCATGTCAATATGTACCAAAATCTCTGAGGAATATTAACAGTACTTAGTTGAATCTATGCCACGAAGGATTAAAGCTGTTTTGAAGGCAAAAGTTGAAAAGTCCAACCCGGTACTAGTAAGGTGTCCTTAATAAAGTGGCCGGTGAGTATATTGAAGGCGTAACATCAAGCAGAGGTTCTCTCACAATGTTGCAAACTTTAGATTGTATGAGCTCTTTATAATTAAATGGAATCTGACAGGTTTTCATTGTTTTATCATTCATTATCTGGGAGAAAAACATAATTCTGAAAGTGATGCCAATGATTTCAGTTCTTTACATCTTGATCATTATAGGTGTGGTTTGAACTCTCTGCTGTTGTTTTACATTTACAGTAGAATGATTTTTAAAACAGTGTCTTTATTGTTATCTTTATAGTTATCATGCTTGGTGCAAATGGGCCTAAAGTCCTCAGTCAAAGTGGCTCCAGCATCAAGTTATTATATAATGCTGGAGACAAGAAATAAAGCAAGAGAAGCAAAGAAACAATAGAAAGTGCACAGCAAATACACGCACATACTGTACACACACACACACACACACACACACACACACACGCACACACACACCATTCATCAACATTCTTAGAAAAAACATCATGCCAGTTTATGGCACCCCTGGGTCACCAACACGCCAGAAAAGCTTCCACTGTAGGCTTGGCACTGCCAGTGTGTTGACACGTACACAAATATGCACACAACACTCCTGCTTATGTTTGCACCTTTATATGGTTTTAAATCTGTGCGTTATGATATCCGAAATCGCCTCTGAATCTAAATGCGTGTGTGAGTGTGTGTCTTTTCCTTGTTAAAGTTAATAAGCTTAAGCTGAACGGCAGCCCATCCTGAGCAACAGCTGTAAAATGCAGCAAATTACATCACACAGGAGCCATAACAGCTACACACACAAACACACATAAGCACACACACTCACAATGAGGTCAAATGTATTGGATATCTAATGCATGAGATATGCTGAAATGCACATTTAGCATTTCTTATGAAAAACAAGTATGCTGGAGCTTACTATTAAACACTGTTATTATGGAAAGTGTATATCTTTAAAGACTGTAATTAGGTGAAGACTGAATGTAATGTATTCAGACACTTAATTTTATGTTAACTGCAATAAAATGAGAATGTCTAATGGTTTAATTTTACATTTAATGTAATTAGTTAAACTTATGAGTACTTTTTTAAGTATTTCGTTGTAATATACGCATACACAATTTCATGATTATTCTGTTTTCGTTTGAAATATGGTTGAAGTTCACTAATATACTTCTGGGTAAAATAACACACTTTACATGTACTATAATATGTTAGACATATAGTAATATAAGTGTGCTGTAAGTGTGTTTACGTGGAGAAATCATTACGGTGAAGTTACTGTCTGTATTTTAAGTTCAATTCATTTAAGCAGATGCAGATATACACTCACCGGCCACTTAATTAGGTACACCTTACTAGTACTGGGTTGGACCCCCTTTTGCCTTCAGAACTGTCTTAATTCTTCATGGCATATATTCAACAATGTACTAGAAATATTTGTGATGCAAATCTCCCATTCCACCACATCCCAAAGGTGCACTGAGATCTGGTGGTTGTGGAGGTCATTTGAATACAGTGAACTCATTGTCATGTTCATGAAACCAGTCTGAGATGATTCGCGCTTTATGACATGCCGCATTATCCTGCTGGAAGTAGCCATCAGAAAATTGGTACACTGTGGTTACAAAGGGATGGACATTGTCAGCAACAATATTCAAGTAGGCTGTGGTGTTGACACAATGCTCATTTGGTACTATTGGGCCCAAAGTGTGCCAAGAAAATATCCGTTACAACATTTCACCACCTGAACTGTTGATACAAGGCAGGATGGATCCATGCTTTTATGTTGTTGACACAAATTCGGACCCTACCATCCGAATGTTGCAGCAGAAATCGAGACTCATCAGACCAGGCAACGTTTTTCCAATCTTCTACTGTCCAACTTTGATGAGCCTGTTCGAATTGTAGCCTCAGTTTCCTGTTCTTAGCTGACAGGAGGGGCACCCGGTATGTTTTTCTGCTGCTGTAGCCCACCCACCCCAAGATTGGACATGTTGTGCATTCAGAGATGCTCTTCTGCATACCTCGCTTGTAACGAGTGGTTATTTGAGTTACTGTTACCTTTCTATCAGCTGTAACCAGTCTGACCATTTTCCTGACCTCTGGCATCAACAAAGCATTTGCACCTACAGAACTGCTGCTCATTGGATATTTTCTCGGTTCTGACCATTCTCTGTAAATCCTAGAGATGGTTGTGTGTGAAAATTCTAGTAAATCAACAGTTTCTGAAATACTCAAACCAGCCAATCTAGCACCAACAACCATGCCTTGTTCAAAGTCACTTAAATCTCCTTTTTCCCCATTCTGATGCTTGATTTGAACTGTAGCAGATGGTCTTGACCCTGTCTACATGCCCAAATGCATTGAATTGCTGGCATGTGATTGTCTGATTAGAAATTTGAATTAACAAGCAGTTGGACAGATGTACCTAATAAAGTGGCCAGTGAGAGTATACATGAAGAGTTCAGATGCAAAACCTTCTAAATCTATCAGACCTCTTTTCTGAAAACAATCATTTTCTATCAGGGTCCTCTGATTAGGTTCAAAAGTTTCATTTTATAGATAACGAAAAGGTTATTAGCTGGTAAATAATTTTTTTTTTCAAAAATGTCACTTTAGACAATTCTTTGTTTTTTTTAACAAGGTAGATTTTCTTTTGCGTCAAAACCAGCTAAATCCACTTGTGCTTTTTATGCAAAACTCTCTAAATCCACCTATTGGAACAAGACTGTATTTAGTTGAATATCACTAAAGATGCCGTTCGAAATTATTTTACCAAACATAAAATACTTACACAAACCACCTAAAATTAAAATTAGATAAGTCTCTCAAGTAAGTGGCGGTTAATTCCACTGTGATAAACCAGGGAAAAAGCAGAAGGAAAGTGAATGAATGAAATCTGTCAAGTAAGTGCATTAATCAATAACATTAAAACTGACATTAATTAAATCTTAACACAGTGTTGTCATTTCTGATATTTGGGATTTAGATTTAATGTAAGTAGAACAATGTAAACATTGTAAGCTAAGCTTGGTAGATTCCAATAATGTCGTGTAAAACATTGTGAAACATCAATACCTGTGCATTGTCCACTAATATAAAAAGCTTATCAGACGTATAGATTGTTATGAAATAACACAAATAATGTGTAGTTTTATACCTTATTTTTATCTTCTTAAAAATAGCTTAAATAAGCAAATACAGCACAAGGTAGGCCTACTGGGCAAAAAGGGGATGCCTCTCAGACAATTTTAGAAGCTGTCATTCATTTATTCTCACCATACTAAAGGTCTTGGTCTCTTGTTTATCCTCATAGCATCCACGTAGGATAAAATAATGGCATCTTAACTTCGTCTTTAGTGAAACGCAGTTGCCGTTTAATGTATAGTAAATCGGACTCATTCAAAGTAGCGTCGCTGCGCAAAAAAATGTTATGAATGCATGTTACACTTCCGACTAAACATTGTGTTTTCTTTTACTTATAATGCACAGAGTTTTAAGGTAAGGGACGTTTTCATTTGCCATAGACTGATTTCACGCGGCCGCCATTTTTAAAAGCGAAATCAAGGCTGTGGTGGGAATAAACTCGGAAGTATCGTTGGGAGTTACATAGGAACGTTGTGTAACTGGCTGTATATCTTATCAGCAAGAGAAAGTGACACAAATTTATAATTTCACCGCCTTCCGAGTGACCCGAAGGTCAGTTCTGAATAAATGGTGAAAATAAAAAGGCATATCAGACCTCATTTTCAGCTAAGTTAAGGGAAATGGCACTAGTTAGCTAACATTTTCTTTCCCAAACACTCATTTTAGATGCCATTTATCAAACTCGAGTTAATGAACTGATTCTTTCACTATATTAGACTTGTCACGATACTGAATTAAAAGAAAAACTGTAAATTTCCCGCTAACATTTAAGGCACTGTTGATGGCTTTCTTAAAACAGCGCCGATTTGCCATTGTGTTCACGTGCTTAACAGAATGATTATGATTGACTGAGAAGGTCATCATTTCACCCTCTACTGTTTACCGAGCACAAACACAGACAAGCGATCTGCTTGGTAACTCAAATGATCTTCACGGCTGCTTTGTGCTCCAGTGTCCATGTATTTGTGTTTGCACTGGGTAAAGAGTGGTAAAATGATGAGCACTGGTAAATACTATGGTAAATCAGCGCTGTTTATGAACATGCTCAGCGGCGTTTGAATGTTCGAGGGAAATGGACGTTTTTAAAACTTCAGTACCAGGACAACACTATTACAGACAACACGAGGGTGTGCTACAGAGGACTGCAGTGTTTTATCGCTCACCGAGTTACATAGGCTGAAGCAGGAAAGCGTCCACACAGTGTTTAACTTGTGCCATGAACTGAAGCCTAGGAGGAAACATGAGCATAAAGAGATTGTGATGTTGTTTGATGCTAAATTGCTTTTAACTGATTAAATTAAACTTACTGAATGATATTAAAGTGATGTTTACACCATTTCTGTATTTTGAATTCTCTGCAACAACTGGAGGTTTATAGTCCACAGCATGTTACTGCAATGTTTACAGTGCTGGTCCTATACTTCCCAGTTTCTTCCCACTGCAGCCTCACTTTGGTTCTTTAAAATGGCGGCTGCGTGAAAAAAGCGTATTCACCGACAGTCGGACAGGCTCATCCAGTTCATCAAACTCCATACTTTAAAATCGAAATTGGAATAAAACAGTCTCCTTATAAAAGGCGGCGTATCAGTGCACCGTTACATTAAAAACATATGACTTGATTCGCACCTTCTAATTAGTTCTCGGGATATAGCAGCTTTTTCTGTCAAAGGGAAGTGGCGTTTAGTGGGTTTTGACAACAAACTGTTATTTCTGAATGCACTGACACTGGGATTTGGATGATTAGAAGCAAATCTATTTGTTGATGGTGTACTACGTGCCTAAAGCATTCACTCAATGTCATTATTTCATGTTTGGCGGAAGTGGCGTTTAGCGGCTTTTGCGTCTGAACTCTTCACATGTCTCTACCACGCTTAAACCAGCCATCAACCCAGCTAAACCTGCCTTTAAACCTAATCATATCCGATTATAAGACAATAGTACAAAGTACTTAAAACACTTTTTATAAAGTGGGAGCAAAAAGAAACAATATGTAAATTTTTCTTATAAGCATTTTAAAAAGTTTGGTAGTTTGTGGGGTTTGTAAGATGAAAGACACAAGAAAAGAAGGCCAACATTTGCCTGGCCCAGTCAACACACACTCTTACTCACAACCAGGCACCTTGTGTGCCAACCACTGTAAATATTTAGGGGTCAGCAGTCACTGAGTGGAAAATCAAAGCCCTTAGACATGTGTATGTGTGTGTACGCACATTGTGAACCGCTCTCACTTTCAAAGAGTTCTTTTAACTCCCCACACTGACAGGGAAAGAAAGCAGTTATCTGTCTGGATGCATGTGTGTGTGTGTATTTGTGCGCGCGCGTGTGTGTGTGTGTGTGTGTGTGTACTTATCTGCGTTGTGCCACTGCACTCAGGGCACCACATTAATCAAAATGTTAGAAAAACGTTTCCAGTTTAAATAAACAACACAACCCAGAGCAAGACTAAGTGCACCAAAGCGGACCGACATGCACACATTCACAAACCACTAATCTCTTTGGTGTAGCTCTATCTCTGCTAGTAAAGCAGAGATGTGTATGTACGTTAGTGGCCAACATCTACACTGGAAAAAAAAAAAGAAGAAGAAAGAGACAGAGTCAGATTTCAAAAATATATGTGATTATTTGTTTGTGTGTGAGTGTGTGTGTGCATGTCAGTGTTCAGGAAAAAGTTCATGTATTTAACACTTTCTATGAAGCCCATGCTCATAATTATAATTCTGCTCATAGGTATTTATAATCAAGTGTAACAATTCTTTAAATGTATTTATAAAAATACCTACAGTATACAGTATAATAATGACTCTTATTGCTAAATTTATAATAGTGTTATTAATACTTATTAGTATTTTTTTTACACACATTTTTTTTATAAATCAGTTTTAGGGATTAATTAGTTCATATTCATTTATAAAGATTATGTAAATAATTTATATTTTAGATGTCTAGTTAACATCAGTATAGTATACTTAGATGCTGAAAATATGTCTGTTTTACATGTTTGTGTCTTTTCAAATGTAAGGTACATTTGGTTGACCATACTTTATGTAAAATATGAATAGTCATTCACATGATTTCTTAACATTTGCATGTAGAAAATTGCATCCTGTTTTAAAACCACAAAATTTTCTGTTATACCAGTCCTATGGAATATGAAAATTTTTTTTGTTTTTGTTTTTTAGGACAACAGTATCTCCAGCAGAAAAGATATCCAAACATGCCATTTTAAATAGTAAAGAAATCTAGGTTTTGACACTAATGAAGACAGCAGAAGTCAAAGATTGATTTGAATTTTTTAGCCTGACTGTTCCAAAATATTTTAAGTGTTTCCCAAATTAAAATATATTGTGCTCAATGGGAATATATATAGAATATATATAATGGAGTGAAATGGAGGCCCTGTGCTCCGGATTAAAGAAGAAAAGGATCAGTTAGACTGTTCAGTATCTGTCATGGTTGTGTCAGTGCCCTTGGCAAAGGTAACTTGCACTTCTGTAATGGTACCATTAATGCTGAAAAGAACAGAGAAATTTTGTAGCAAAATATGCTGCCTTCTATTCTAGGTATGCCCATTCAAATTTCAATAAGACAATGCAAAACCACATTCTGCACAAATTAAGTCCTGGCTACAGAGAAAGAGGATACAGGTACTTGACTGGCCTGCCTGCAGTCCCAACCTGACTCCAATAGAGAATGTGTGGTGCATTTTGAAGCGCAAAATGCGACAACGAAGATCCTGTACTGTTTCCCACCTTAGGACTTGTTAGCAGGAAGAATGGGACAAAATTACACCTAAAACATTTCATCACTTCAGTGTTGTGAAAAGTAATGGCAGCATTACAAAGTGGTAAATGCTTTACTGTTCCAACTTTTTTTGAAATGCGTTGCAAGAACCAAAATTGAAAATACTGTACGTGTTTATTTAAAAATAAAAATAAAAAAGATCACGAGGAACACATTAAATAATGTGCTGTTTGTTATATTGTGTGCAATGAAATACAAGTCAAAGTAAATTTAGAAATCACTTTTTTCTTTGCATTTTCCATACTGTCCAAACTTTTTCTAATATGTGGTTGTAAACGAATAAATAAATAAATACATAGAATACAGTATTCCCTGAATTATATTTACATTTATTTTTATATTACTATTATTCTTTTTAGTTGTTTTTTCTCATCAGTTGCATACATTAAAGTTTTATGCTACATCTAATTCTGATAAATAATGTTTATTGCATTATCATGTGTGTTACATGATGGTGTTTATTAGTTGTGTGAATGACACTGAACACCTTCTATACATTAGTATGTTTCTCTGCTTGTAAAAAAGCTGTTTGTGATTAATACTGGTTCATCACATGACTTTCTTATTCCCACATGTTTTGGTTGTGTCTTTTTTGTCTCTGTAAGAAAGGTACAATGTGTAGATATTAGTACTTTAAAACATTGGTGGATTAACACTATGGGCTCTATTTTAACAATCCAGGCGCAAAGTCTAAAGCGCATGGCGCAAAAGCACCAAGGCTGTGTCCGAACCCACTTTTGTTATTTTAAGGACGGAAAAATCTGAATGCTTTACTAGCGATAAAACAGTTAAGCAGACCATCTGCAGCACGGGGATAAAGAATGACCCTCCTCCAATTGGCCTCTTTTCTCTTTACATCTCTTTACATCCATTAGCCTACATATTTAATTTTGTGTGTTAAGCACAAAGATTTCTATCAAAACTATTCATAAATTCAGTGCTAATTTCCAGCAAACAAATAAGTAAACAATAATAACAAAGTGTGGTTATATTCAAACACAGGTCCAATGCCCCATATGGAGATGCATACATCTCCAATACCCAACAGGTGGACAAATCTAAACTTTGCATATATATAAACTGAAAAAAATGTATTGCTGTACATCCTGCGTGTATTAAGCAATGTGTAAGTGTAAGCACATAACTAACGTGCTCTGCACTGGACAATGGACCAGCTTATAGTTGTTTAATGGTGCAGTCTTTTTCAGATTTTCAAAATAGCAGCGCGCCAACAATGCATCTTAGCACACCTCCTTTATAGATCGGCACAGTTATGAGTCCACAAAGTGGCACAAATGAATTTGCTATTTAAACAACGTGGCGCAAAACGTGAAAATTACTGTTGCGCTGGTCTGAAAATAGCAACAAATCACACGAAACACAACTTGTGCCTTACTGCGCCAAGCGTATAATAGGGCCCAATAAATTTAATACTGTAGTTTCAGTAAAATTTTGACATTTCTTTTATGGTTTCTACCATACATATCTTTCTGTATATTTATTAACAGTGTAGTGTAATTCTCACAGTGCAAGAGTAACATACTGTATAACTGCCTTACGGTAAATTACAGTTCATATTACAGTTATACACTGTGTAATTTACAGAAATTTGCAAACAATGTATTTTTAACAATACAAATCTGGCAATAATAGCTTTTACCATAAATTTAAACATAAAAGCAACACCCAGAAACAACATTAACAATAGTAACTCAAAAAATTGGTTATGAGCACCCTATCAACCCCAAAAGCATTATAGAAGCCACCAAAATCTGGTTGTTACCACCATAGAAAACCCTCTGAAAGCTGTAGTGCAGTCATTTAAGCTTGTCTCATGTTCTAATCCTCCATGATGTACATGTACAGCATTTGTCCTTCACATGTATGTTTTGCGTCATTGACTGGCATAGAACTGAAAGGGTGCGTGTGTTCTCTGAACCCCACTTCACCTCCATACATTCTCCATTCATCATAGCCTCCATTTAACCACATGCATACGTATATGCCACAACTCAAAAATATCCAAATGGGGGATGTTTATGTGTAGAATTTCAGGGAAATCTAAATGTAGTTTTATATAGGCACATTTCAGACTGTGTGTATGTTTATATGTGAATATCTGTGTTTTTTTTTTATGTGTTGCAGCAGGTCACTCTCTCTCTCACTAGCCTTCTCTCTGGAAGCCTACCATATAATTTACTTTAAGCCAGCCAGTCGCTATTTTTTTCCAACCACTAATTAATTATAATTCTGCGTAGTTTCATACAGTCAGTAAAAAGGCATGCAAGAACCTACCAAACGAGTTCAGAGAGAGAGAGAGAGGAAGAGAGAGAGAAAAGGCTCTTGTGGTTTTGTGTTAAAGCATTTACCCTGCCTGTCGTCTTTGTGCCTCAAACACAAACTCCCTTTCAAGACTTTTCACATATTGCAAAAGGGCTTAAAGCAACTGCAAGATAACCAACTGAGACAGCAATGAAATCAAGCAGAGAGAAGCAAAAAAAGCCTGTTTGACGCTACGTAGAATATATAAACAAACCGTGCACTGACATAGAAACACACAAGCAAACACAAGCCTCAATGAAAACGGGAAGTTGTTGTTTTAATACGCCTTTCGTAAGAAAATGTGCAGATTTAGGCCCAAGTTACCCATAATTATACAAACCACTTACTAAAAAAACAGTGTACGTGTACAAACAGACCACATTTTCAGATGTTATTCATCTCACATCAGTTACACAACTGCCATTGTTTCAGTCAATGTGACTTTTACCCTGATTTGGAGCACGTCTGAAAGTCTAATTTGTTGTTCTCTCGCGATAAACACTGAGTTAAGTATCAATTCAACATATCAACAATCAAAATTAGAACATTATTGTATGATTTTGAGACAATTCTAATATTAGGAGGATGATAAAGACGTTTGATTTGATCCAAAGTAGCAATTCTTCATGTTTAAATGAACTTTGTGTGTATTTGTAAACATTGTTAATACATTTTATGGATGTAAGCTGTATTTGAGAGCGTTTCGTCATGACCCATTTGTGTGACACCCTGTCATTAGGTTTTTAGGTCCAGCTCTTGAAAGGGATTTACTGAGTTACTTCGCTGAACTGTTTTTGTCTTCTCTCATCTGTCAAAGCAGAAGCTGACAGATGAGACTTAGCCTAAATATTTAATAATACTGCTAAGCTCCCACGACAAACACCAGTGACGTTTAAAAGTGAAATCTGTTGACTCAACAAATACCTGGTTTTTGGAACTGAAATTCATCCAAGTGATCTCTACTATCTACGGACTAGCTTTAGTCTACCACAATTGATCTATGTAAATAAAGCTAACTTTGCCAAAGTTCAGTGCTGTTTATGTAGTGAATGTGTGTTTAACAATGCAGATACTACAGTTCTTACAGTAAATGCTGTCAGAATGTGACATATTTGACTTTTTGTACACCCACTCATTCAGAAATCTTGTTAATTATTTTTTCTCGATTATTTTTCCAATAGGATTTTAAAAATAATAATTTTAAAAGTTAATTCCCTTATTCACATGCTGTTTATGTAGTGTACAGTACATTCGAAAAAGTATTCATAGCGCTTCCCCTTTTACACTTTTTTTAATGTTACAGCCTTATTCCAAAATGGATTAAATTAATTTATTCCCTCAAAATTCTACACACAATACCCCATAATGACAATGTGAAAAAAAAAATTATTAAAAATAAAAAACCCGAAAAATCACATGTACATAAGTATTCACAGCCTTTCCCGTGAAGCTCTAAATTAAGCTCAGGTATATTCTGATCATTCTTAAGATGATTCAGCGGGTTATTTGGAGTTCACCTGTGGTGAATTCAGTTGATTGGACATGATTAGAAAAGGCATACACCTGTTTATATATGGTCCCAGGGTTGACAGTACATGTCAAAGCACAAACCAAGCGTGACAACGAAGGAATTGTCTGTAGACTTCTAGAGACACAAGGCACAAGGCTGTGGAAAGTTACAGAAAAATTTCTGCTGCTCTGAAAGTTCCAATGAACACAGTGGTCTCCATCAGAATCAGAATCAGAATCAGTTTTATTGCCAAGTGTGCTTCACACACATAAGGAATTTGTTTTGGCTACAGAAGCTTTCAGTGTACATAAAGTGACAAGTGACAACACAGAATAAATATGAAAAAAAAAGAGATAAACATTAAACAGATGCGGTTAGTCAAGAAATCCGTAAGTGGAAGATGTTTGGAACCACCAGGACTCTTACTAGAGCTGGCTGGCCATTTAAGCTGAGTGATCAGGTAAGAAGAGCTTAAGTGTTCTTCTGTGGAGAGAGGAGAACCTTACAGGACAGAAGGACAACCATCTGTGCAGCAATCCACCAATCAGGCCTGTATGGTAGAGTGGCCAGACAGAAGTCACTACCCGCCTGGAATTTGGCAAAAGACATCTGAAGGACTCTCAGACCATAAGAAACAAAATTCTCTGGTCTGATGAGACTAAAATTGAACTCTTTGGATTGAATGGCAGGCGTTACGTTTGGAGAAAACCAGGCAGCGCTTACCACCAGGCTAATACTATCCCTACAGTAAAGCATGGTGGTGGCAGCATCATGCTGTGGGGATGTTTTTCAGCAGCAGGAACTGGAAGACTAGTCAGGATAGAGGGAAAGATGAATGTAGCAATGTACAGAGACATCCTGAATGAAAACCAGCTTCAAAGTGCTCTTGACCTGAGACTGAGGCAACGGTTCATCTTACAGCAGGACAATGACCCAAAGCACCCCACCAAAATATCAATGGAGTGGCTTCACAACTTGGTCAATGTCCTTGAGTGGCCCAGCCAGAGCTCAGACCTAAATCCTATTGAACATCTCTGGAAAGATCTGAAAATGGCTGTACACCGTTACTTCCCATCCAACCTGATAGAGCTTGAGAGGTACTACAAAGAGGAATGCGCAAAAATTTCCAAAGACGCGTATGCCAAGCTTGTGGCAATTATATTCAAAAAGATTTGAGGCTGTAATTGCTGCCAATGGTGCATCAACAAAGTATTGAGCACTGAACTACACTGTTCCTATTTACTGTGACCTTTTATGTGAAGCTGCTTTGACACAATCTACATTGTATAAGCGCTATACAAATAAAGGTGAATTGAATTGAATTGAATGTGTGTTTAACAATGCAGATATACAGTTCTTATAGTAAATGCTGTCAGAATGTGACATATTTGACTTTTTGTCAACCCACTCATTCAGATATCTTTTCAATTATTTTTTCTTATTTATAGGATTTTAAAAATGTTTATTTGAAAGTTTTTCCTTGATTGATTCAATGTGATATTTATTTTTTCTTCTTAATAAAGGGGCTATAAAGAAGTTTGAAGTACCCGAGCATCTGAATAAAAATGAGTTTAAATGTGTTTTCAGTAAATAACGACATAAATATACTGTACATCAAAAATTACAGGGCTGAGAAAACAGCAGTTATAAAAAGCATCTGTTAATGTCGATGTGGATGTTTGCACAAACTGCAAAATGTTGCATCATGTTTAATTTTATAGCACTTCATATAGAATGCTGAAAAAACAGTTTAAGTGTTACTGTCAGTTGGAATTACATTTCACTACAAAAGCAGCTCTTCTGTGTTTATCTTTTTAAAATTTAGTGATGATATTTCAGTTACTTAAAAAAAATGTAATACGAGTTGCGAGATGGAAAAATTCAAATTTTTTTGAACACATGGAAGAAAAGGAAATGAGGATTATCTAAATGGAAAGTGATTTTACCTCACTAATAAGACAAAAAGTACAAAAGTAGCAAACAGATTACCTCACTAATCTTTATATACTGAGTGTATACTGTAGCTCTAGGGCCAGGAAGTTCTACAAAGATAACGTTATCCTACATAAATTTCTGTATGTGTTTTTTTAAAGGTAAATTAATATTATGCAGTGTGTTGTTAATTGCAGAGCTCCTCTATTTAGAAAAAGAAAAAAAACTCTAAGCAAGTTCTGAACAAGATTAAGTCTCAGGCAGGTAATAAAAAGTAACGCGAAAGTAACTCAAAAGTAACGTAACACATTACTTATAAAAAGTAACTAAGTAACACAGCGCCTGTCTACATAATCAGAACTCTGGTATGACATCTGTGGGTGTGTAGTATGCTGTCATTAGCCTCTTCTTACACATACAGACTTTTCCCGGTACATTACATTGAAGAGATCATGTGTGAAAAGTTCTCCATGTTCTCCATGTTGTAAGATTATCAGTAAATTGCTGGAATTCTGCTATGTGTGAACCGACTAAAAACATGTGTACGTTCAAAAACATGAGGACATGAGATGTCTACTGTGGGCCAATGAGAACATACTGATTCAGATGACACAATCATTTATGACAATAAAAGTCTTTGAATGATTTGCCCAGACACATTTAGCTGCTGCTTGTTAATCAGACAACACTCCTATTTTCCTTCTGTGCCAAATGTAGGGGAAAAAAGATTGATACGATTCGTGTAATAAACCAATGTGAGTTTACCTGCAAGTGTTCATCTTTGTGATGCACATGCATGCAAGGGAGAGTGTGATCTGCCAATCAGTAAGTCAGATTTCAGTATTACATCAGTAGTCTTTTGTTATAAGGAGGTTTACACAAGCTGTAGCACATACTCATATGTATCTTTCAACATGTGAAAGAGGTCCGTCCACATATCTTCATCAGAGTTGTTCGCATTACCTTTCCATACAGTATATTCACACGTGACGAATATGTCTGTCACACAAACCTCTGTGTAGCTGTATGCTTAAAAATATTTATTTTTTAGGATGCAGGTAGTGCATCTTCCTTCGGTTGCCAGTGACATCATGCTTTCTCCAGTAGTTTAGTACTTCAGCTGCATGAATCTTAAAAAATTAAAATTAATCAGCTTATATTGGTCATTTCTAGATAATCATGTCAAAGAATGTACAGGTTTCTTGGAGCGGATGTGTAAATGGTGCTTTTCAAGAAAAATAATGGAATATCCTTGTCTGCATGAACAGTGCTTTTTTAATTTACCAGTTAGGTTGTTTCTGTGATTTTAGTGAAGTTTATAAAGTAATATCGAGAGGAGCATGTGATATGATTGATTGTAGCTGGTCTTTCATCTGCAATCATCAATAAACCAATCAGATGAATCCAAACCTACAATAAATAGCCCATTTCACCTTACTTCCCTTATCTTCGCTTTTAAAGAAGCCCCCATCCGTCTGCAGCCATCCCCCTTTTTCTCCTTTACCAAGTTGAGCTCTCGAGAACTACCTAATCTCATGAGAGGGGTGCCAACATTTTACTAAATGGTTGTATGCATGTAACCTTGTTAATAGTGTCCTATATGGACATGTTTTGCATTCATTTTCTCCAGATTTTAGATTATTTTTCTAAATATGTGGCAACTATAGTTGTCGGTGGGCAGATATGTTGTATGCACCCTTCAATGTATCATCATCAACAAGGACCAATGTTAGTTTGAAGCCGTGTCCAGCAGAACATTTTTGGAAAGTTGGCCTGGACAAGCTGTTTCAAACTCCTTTGTCCAAGTCCAAACAAGCTCTGTTGTGGGTCTGATTTTTTTGTCAACACACTGTTTCATTTATTGAACTCACTGAGCACAATGCTAACAATCATCAATATTTAATAAATATTCACAAAACTAGCCGGTATTTTACTTTAAATAACATATGGTTGTCCATTTTTGCCCACAGCCTACATCACACAGAATGCTGTTTTAGCCTTTGATAAGTTAATGTTACCAGAAGAATCAGAGAACAAAGAAATGGCATGCTGCTTTGCACCTACAGTTTGCATCCTATAGATTAATGTATAATTATAGAATACAGTAAACGGCAACCCACCCACAGAGACTCCACAGAAAGCACTTAATATTTTATGAACACATTGAGATGTTCAAAGTCCTTGAACTCACATAGGGGAGAAAAAAATCAAAGTGAATCTGTGCAGTTTGGAGGAGATTCAGCTGTTCTGCCCAAAGCTTTGCCTCAAGACATAGAGAGACAAATACCCTCCACACAGCAATCTGTACCTGAGATTATAGCACTGGTACAAGCTATCGAAAAAATAAAAACCCTGACCCAATGAGTCTGGGTCCTGGTGAGGACATAATACTCCAATGGCTTTGTTTGCTAATGTTCTAGAATGCCTTTGTCCAAAGTGTTGGCTTTGCTTTTTTTAATGGACATAAATACACAGACCATTACACCTCAGTTAACCACTTTTATGGTGACATTAAACTTTTTCCATCTTAGCACATAACATCCCCTGCAGTGAGAAAAAAACAAGAGAGAAAGAAAGTGTTTAAAATATTTATTTGCTAAATCTCATTCCTTGACAAACACACTCACACACACAAGGTCATACATTAAACTGTAAGCTTACAAAATACAATTTAACTCTCAAATATGAAAGCTTTTCATTTTGTTACTTGTGCCAATACACCTCCAACTATGTGCTTCTTCTGCTTTCCTCCTCCTCAGACATTTAGCTTTGCACCTATATTGATTTTGATTTGCTAATACTGCTATTAAGTGAATATGTGGAGCTGTTGTCAGAACGATTATGGCATGGTGTTACTCATGATGAGCTACAGAAGTGGGAAAGATTTGTTGTGAAGAGAAGAACTTTGGTTATTGAGTTTTTATTTGTTGCCCTACTTTTGTAGCAATGCAGCTATTTAAAGGTCCCATAAAATTAGAATAAAAATTTAAGATGTTAGTTTTAATCTGTGATTTTTAAGGATATCTGTTAGCTATTGCGCTCTATAACAGTGAGAAAATCCACGTTTAGAAAATATAAAACTAATATAAACATGCAAAGCTTGTGGTTTGTCACTTCCGCCTAAATAGATCAATGATTCTTTTCACATCCCCTCATGCTTCAGTTTCGCATCAAATCTTGACCAATCAAATGCTCTCTAGTATCTGACAAGCCCCACCCCATTCAAGACGCTTCTCATTTGCTTTTCATTTGATGCACTTATTATTGTTAAGAATATATAGCGTGGATTCTAATATAATAAACTAAGAGTGTTAATCGTTGTCATGGACCATATTTCTAAAGCTTGAAAAGTTGTCCGAAGCAAGGTGGAGCTGATGTAACAAGCAAGCGGCTTAAAGCCACTGTAGTCTGTTTATATTATGTTAGCTTTTCAGTTCTTGCGTTTGCATTTCAGATCCAAAAGTGCTAAAAGTTGTATTTTCATGTGAGGATTATCACACGATAACAAAACATGTGGACAAACGTGTAAATGTTGGACATGTAGCTTATTATTTGCAATCTTTGAAAAGTTTATCCTGTAGGGATTTTATCGAGGGAACCAGTTTTATGCTAGCAGCCGATTGGCCTACAAGGTAATGTTATTGTTCCTCCACTCTATGCCGCTTTGCCGTTGCGAGTCACTTGTGAGGCTTAAGTCAGAAAGCACAAATATGGTTGCATAAAAGTCTTTTGGTAAGGAATACATCACCTTACTGAAAAAAAAATCTTATCAGGATACATTACAAAGATCACTTACATTAAATTGAAATACTTACAGAGAATTCTTAAATGTAATGACTGCAGATGCTAAACAGCATGTTAGTTGTAATTCAATAAATGAAGTCATAGTTGTCTTTGCTAATCATTAGAAGATGTTTAATGAAATCAGACAATTAGAAGATGGAATTGTATAGCTTAGACTTAATGTGGTAATTAACACGAATTTACATTAGTTAATACTATGTTACTTTTGGTTACTAGGTTACCAATACTACTGTTGGCTGCACTAACATCTGGATAGAAACTCAGCTAATTCACATTTTGTTTTTTTTCTTTTCTTGCGAACTTTGACAGGAGCCATTTAACGTAAAATGGAAACCTGGGTATTATGATTTAGTTTTTCATGAGCCATACATGTGCATTATTCGAGTGTCAGAATAAACCAGAGAAATGGGAAGTGATATCTTAAATTTAATGAAGGAATCCAATGAAGATAAATCCTAATGAATTCAAAAACATTTCATCAAAGTAACAGATTGAACTGTACATAAATAAAACAACTCCAAGTGCAACTTGAATGATATGTGACAGAGTCTCTTTTGCAGGTTGAGATAATGGCAGATTGGCAGAAGACGTGCAAACAGATGATCAGTTAAGGCAAACTGGTAAGAAGCATGAGCTAGAATTTGTGAAGTATTAACAAGACTTGACAAGGAGTGACTGAAAGTGAACAGTTTATATACAGTAGGGCTGGTGATAAGTCTGTGCTGCTGCTAATTAATAATCCGGTGATTGTGAATGGAGCACAGCTTGTGAAGGATCTGGCAGCTCAGGCTGATCTCTGACATAGAGCATAAATTAACATATTCATGGATGGCCATACTTACATAGTCTTTGGAATATGTTCAAAGTGGACTGCTGTGGGTACATACTGTAAATGCATTGTGCACTTATAATGATCCATAATGTTTTTATTTATAAATTAAAACTTTTGGTGGTGTTTACACTACACTGTTTTTATGGAGACATCATAAATACTTGACCACTATTACGACAACCAATAAACTATAGAATTGCATGTGGTTCTGGCATACATAGTACAGCATTAAAAACGTACTTACATGTAAATGTGTTACGAAATTTAAATGTACTGTCTTTTAGGGCTCTCACTGGGGTCTATTATTACATTAATATTATACTATATATTAAGTATATAAAAAATTCTTTTGAGATTGGAAAACAAGTCCACATTCAATACAATTATGCATAAAAATGTCACTATTCCTTTTTAAAACAAAACACATAATTGTTCATATACAAATCAAAGAGCTACTGCGTCTATAGATTAAACAAGGCCACAGCCATATTACCCTGCATCCCAAGACTGGTTATTCACTGAAGCTAAGCAGGGCTGAGCCTAGTTAGTACCTGGATGGGAGACCACATGGGAAAAGTAGGTTGCTGATTGGAAGTGGTGTTAGTGAGGCCTGCAGGGGACAATCAACCGGCAGTCTGTGTGAGTCCTAATGCCCCAGTATAGTGAAGGGGGCACTATACTGTCATTGAGCGCTTTCTTTCAGATGAGACGTTAAACCAAGGTCCTGACCCTCTTTGGTGATTAAAAATCCCATGGCACTTCTAGTAAAGAGTAGGGGTGTAACCCTGGTGTCCTTGCGAAATTTCCTCCATCGGCTCTTACCCATCTTGCTCTCCAAATCATCCCCATCCACTGAATTGGCTCTATCACTGTCTCTCCACTCCCCTATAGATGGAGTGTGGTGAGCGCACTAGCACCGTTGTCCTGTGGCTGCCGTTGCATCATTCAAGTGGATGCCCCCCCCCTCATGATTGCAAAACACTTTGGTGTATGTCCAAACACAATAAATGTGCTATATAAATACACATTGCATTACATTACAAATTGCCCGTCTTACCCATATTTTCTACCCATTTTTAATTTAAAAGAAAAAGATTATTCAGCCAGAATAAATTGAGCAAAAGCTACTGTTCAATGTTAGTTTAAGCATACTGTATGTATTGATGTAAATGCATAATGCAAATAAAATGTAATGCAATGCACAAAACCTGTGTTGCTGATCCATCATACTAGATTTTATTGTTTCCTCATATCATTTAATCAACATTCAATATTGGCTTGAAAATATTACAAAGTATGTGCTTTATTATTCCCTTTCTCTCATTTTAAATCCAGAAAGGATCATCTATCAAATCCCCCTATGTGAACATTTAGTACATCTTACGTAACCGTGTACAATATAACAGGGATACCTGCAGATTCTATCAAAGATTGCTGCATTTAGTGCTAAACTTTCACCTGACCTTTGACCTGTTTTTTGACTGAACAGCGGCGGGTTTCTTTGCTGTCTCCCAGTTATTTTGAAGTGGTGAGTTATCATGTCACAGCTAATCCCTGGAGGACAGATGATTTAAAATAGTGCTTGGCACCAGATTAAAACATCCCAAACAGTCCTCACAGCAGACTGAGACACCCCTCCAGAGTGCGTTTTTTAATCTATATTCGGCTTATATTTAGCTGTAATTGCCTGAAGTACAGTAGTGTTGATGTCTTTTATAAACACTGTAACCTCTCACCTCTCAGACTGCAGCAGTAATCAGAAAGGAATCTGCTCGAAGCTAGTCGCTAATGCTGGGTACGAGGAGGCAGAGTTTGAGCATATGCCAGAAAAAAGCTCAGGGAAGCCTTTCCATATATTAGACACTCCATTAGAAAGTCAGTTTTGTACCAAAAAAGTGCAGAAGCTGTCACTGGGGTATATCTTTTCCAAATGTACTAATCATTGTACTTTAGGTACTAATATGTACCATTCAGGCACTAATATGCACACATTAGAGGTAAGTAAGGTACAAAAAATACCATCTCAGTAACAGGATTTATGGGCTCTATTTTAATGATCTAGGCGCAAAGTCTAAAGGGCATGGCGCAAAAAGCATTAATGGCATGTCCCAATGGAAATACGCTTTGCGCCCACCACATGGTCTAACAGAGTTGTGCTTATTCTCTTCTCCCATTCCCTTTAAGATTCAGTTGTGTCGCATCATGGCGCATTTGCTATTTACATGGTAGACTTTGTAAGTGTAAAAACCGAACATTTCACTAGCAAGAAAACAGTTAAACATACCATCTGCATGGATAAAGAGGATAAAGAATGAGCCTCCTCCATTCGGCCTCTTTACTTTCTCTTTACTTTACTTTTACTCTTTACTCCTTTACTTTTGCAGATAAGGAAACTCATGAAAAAGGCATGGAGGTAGAAATTTTTATATTTATATTTAAAATAATAATTTTTGTAACATTTTAATCCTTTAATTGTTTTTCATATGTAAAGCTATTTGTGTATTGCTGTACATCCTGTGTATATTAAGCAATGTGTACACGTTTTGGACTTGCAAATGTGCATAACTAACACGCTCTGCGCTGGACTTTAGATCTGCTTTCAGTTGGTCAATACCGCAGTCTATTTTAGTTCCTCACAATAGCAACACGCCAACAATGCACCTTAACACACCTTCTTTTTAGACCGGCACACCCATGAGTCCACAAAGTGGTGCAAATGGATTTGCTGTTTTAACAACATATAATTGAATTTTTAATAAAGCTAAAATGCCATGTTTATATTTGCCTCATAGCAAGAAGGTTGCTGGAGTCCCGTCTGGACCAGGAGATCTTTCTGTTGTTTAGGTAAACTAAATTGACTTTAGTATGTTAATGGCAGAGTGTGTAAGTGTTTCCCAGCACTAAGAGTGTGTTTGGGTTGTGGATGAAAGAGCATCCACTGTGTTAAACAATTACCAGAGAAATTGATGTTTTATTCTGCTGTGGCAACACCTGATAAAACAAGAGCTGAGCTAGAGAGTAAGCGAGTGAGTGAGTAATTAAACTATTCTCAGACATGGTAATTATATATATAGCAGATCTGCCGTAATCCTTCATGGTATAGATTCAACAAGGTACTGGAAATATTCCTCAGAGATTTTGGTCCATATTGACATGATAGCATCACGCAGTTGCTGCAGATTTGTCGGCTGCACATCCATGATGTGAATCTCCTTTTCCACCACATCCCAAAGGTGCTCTATTGGATTGAGATCTAGTGACTGTGGAGGCCATTTGAGTCCAGTGAACTCATTATCATGTTCAAGAAACCAGTCTGAGATTATTCACGCTTTATGACATGGTGCGTTATCCTGCAGGAAGTAGCCATCAGAAGATGGGTACACTGTGGTCATAAAGAGACATGGTCAGCAACAATACTCAGGTAGACTGTGGCATTGACACAATGCTCAATTGGTACTAATAGGCCCAAAGTGTGCCAAGAAAATATCCCCCACACATTTACACCACCAGGCTGAAACATTGATACAAGGCAGGATGGATCCAAGCTTTCATGTTGTTGAAGCCAAATTCTGACCCTACCATCTGAATGTTGCAGCAGATATCAAGACTCATCAAACCAGGCAACGTTTTTACAAGATTCTATTGTCCAATTTTGGTGAGTCTGTGTGAATTGTAGCCTCAGTTTCCTGTTCTTAGCTGACAGGAGTGGCACCTGGTGCAGTCTTCTGCTGCTGTAGCCTATGAAGATTGGATGTGTTGTGCATTCAGACATGCTCTTTTGGATACCTCGCTTGTGACAAGTGGTTATTTGAGTTACTGTTGCCTTTCTATCAGCTAGAACCAGTCTGGCCATTCTCCTCTGACCTCTGGCATTAACAAAGCATTTGCACCCACAGAACTGCTGCTCACTGGATATTTTCTCCTTTCTGACCATTCTCTGTAAATCCTAGAGATGGTTGTGCATGAAAATCCCAGTAGATCAGCAGTTTTTGAAACACTCAAACAAGCCCGTCTGGCACCAACAACCATGCCACGTTCAAAGTCACTTAAATCACCTTTCTTCCCCATTCTGATGCTCAGTTTGAACTGCAGCAGATTGTCTTGACAAAGTCTACATGCCTAAATGCATTGAGTTGCTGTCATGTGATTGGCTGATTAGAAATTTGCGTTACCGAGCAGTTGGAGAGGTGCACCTAATAAAGTGGCCAGTGAGTGTATATATATTTGAACAGTATTGTGTATTTTGTATACATGTATATGTATATTTAAGAGTGAAAGCTCTGTTTTGAAAAACTCATTTTAAGAGATTATGTGAAATGGATGTTCCAATATTAAATTGAGCTCGCAGCTGCATTAAAATTGCATGTTATAAACTGTCTCGCCACTCTTTTTTTGCCTTTCCTCCCCCTCTTTCTGTTTCACTCCTCTTCTCTGTCAGAGTGAAGAGAGATTTATGTGCCAAGCAGACATAATAAAAAAGAAAGAAAGAAAGAACGGCAGGGGAGGGCTGGAAAAAATCAAGTGGGACACACTTTGTCGTTCTGTTGTACATTTTGAGTTTTGGTGTCCATGAATCAATTCATTATTGAGGCAGTCGTCACGCAAGCCAAAGAGACAGGAATGCTGTCTTTTTTTTCGGCCCTCGCAGGAAACAACTTAGAGCCATTAACACATTTATGTATGTTTCATAAGCACGTTTTATGACAAGCAGTGCTGTGCTTTCAAAATCCATTTGGAACAATTTTTATAATTACAGATGGCACAGAGGCTGTATTGTATTAGTGTGTTCAAGGGAATGGGTTAATATGAGTTACATGTAAACAAATGAAGCTAATGGGGGAGACTCAGGCTTGATTAGTTAGGAGTGAGGGGAGTGAACGCCAATGAGAGGATGTTAATTTGTCTTGGTCTACATGCTTCTGCGCATAGCGTGTTAATCGCCCAGACGCCACGCTAACGATTTTACAACAATAATGGGCCGCTTTAATTGAAATAAATTGCCGTCATTAGAGAGTGAGCACTGCCAATCTGATGGCTGTGGGCAGCGGTGTTGGGGTCAGTCTGAGCTCGCTCTTGCACAATTCACTCTTTCTCTCTTTTGGAGAGCTCTTTTTTTTCTTTAGCCCCATTTTCCTCACACTTTCCTGTAATAACTTGCATTTTTGGCCTGTTTCATTCCCGTTTGTTCCTTGTTCATTTTGGGTAATGAGGTGAGATTTCATTTATGGTTGTTTACTGTGTATTGTTTGTTTTAGTTTTTATATTGTGATTTAGGTTGAAAACGATCTCCATTGTTAACAATTTTCCAAAAGACTCTGATCCACACTGAAATGATAGAAAACAGACTGGTCTTAAACAATAACATTTTAATTAGACGATTCAGATGATTTAATTCTTCACGGTTATTAATTACAAAAATTGCTACCGCATTATGGTCTAAAATTAAAAAAAATGTACAAAAGGACTGCAATTTTTTTTTTGTCATCTTTGTGGGAATTTAACATGAAAGTAACCACCATAACAACAAAGTAAATGTTACTTTTTAAAATACGTGAACCGGAAGTTTTATTTCAGTACATTCCAACTGAAATGGAATATTGTGTATATATAAGTATATACTCAAAAAACAATATTGAAAATATATGAGTAAGGATGGGACTTTCTTTTTGCACTTCATTTTCTCTAACAGTAAGAGGGGCGTGTTAAAAATATTATGTCTGAAGCAAGTAGGGTCTGTCTGCGGACTGCAAGACAGAGGCGTAACATGAAGGGGTGTAACTTGTAGTAGGTTAACTTCAAGTTATGGAGACCACTATGTTGTCGGCAAGATGGCGCTGTACATCAGTTATTAACGTCTACACCTACTCCACACCTAAACCTAACCATCACAGTTATTAATGACGATACCTACTACAACGCCAAACTCAACCATCGTCGGTTTTAACGTCTACACCTACCACAACCCTAAACTCAACCATCACAGTAATTAGTGTCTACACCCTTTCCAAGCCTAAACCCAACCATCACAGTTATTAACGTCTATACCTACCCCAACCCTAAACCCAACCACCACAGTTATTAATGTCTACACCTTCCCTAAACCTAAACCCAACCATCACAGTTATTAAGGTCTACACCTTCCCTAAACCCAACCATCACAGCTATTAATGTCTACACCTTCCCTAAGCCTAAACCCAACAATCACAGTTATAAACGTAAAGCCACGAGTTGCGAAGGCTTTCATACTGAATGTGCTTGCACTTGTACTGTTATTTGCAACCACTGGGGGCGACGCTGAGTAGGCTTACTGTCATGACAAAACGGATAAAGAAGTCAGCGTGTGGAGTTGCATGGTGGAGTTACTAAATTAATGAATATATAATAATATATCAAATGCATTGGTTGTGGATACATTTGGAGAAAATTCATGAAAACATTTGGAGTATTTACCCCACCTTGCCAACAGCATCTCATTGTGATATCTCGCATGTTTCAATGGGATCTCGATAACTGAAATTTACACCTTCCTAACTTCCTACAAGTTTTGCCCCTTCATGTTACGTCCCCTGTCTTGCCTTCCACAGACAGATACACTTGTCGGAAGCCCTCAAACTGACGACAACAGAGAAGAAACACCACTTCAAATGCAAAACCAAATGGTCCGACTTTGATGACTGAAGATTGCCACAACAAACATATTTTCAGTTAATTGACTTTCATAGATTGATTGTTCACCTAAATAATTTAACAGTTAATTATATTAACAATACAAATGCTTGTTGCTTTAGTCAATAACTGTGTTTATTGCAGTTCTGAGATCAAGCACTTCTTATGAAAGTATTCTTTTAGTAAAAACAATTTAACACATGGACATAATACTCATTCCGAGGCCTCTAGAGATTGTGACCTGTGAAGAGATGACCATAGAGGACTTCTAGAGATATCCATAATCCTGGACCAGGCCGTATCCTGAGCAGATGCTGTGGCGATCATGGGGGAGTGGAGAGCATGAGACCAAGTCCTGAAAAACCACATTGACAGACAAGTCCCCGCATTTATCCAGGGGACCAGCCTGAACACCCGCCGGTGATTCTGGACTTGTGGAGGTGTGCATCGATGGATTTGATCTTTAGTGTTTGGACTTCCAGCAGAGAAAATTCAATTCACCTTTATTTGTATAGCACTTTTACAATGTAGATTGTGTCAAAGCAGCTTCACATAGAAGATTATTTTAAATTGAAACTGTGTCAGTTTAGTTTTCAGTGTTTAAGTACAGTTCAGTTTAGTTCAGTTCAGTGTGGTTTAATATTCAGTACTGAGAGTCCAAACACTGAAGAGCAAATCCATCGATGCGTACTGTAGCTGTACAGGTTCTGAACCATGCAAGCCAGTGGCAACAGCGGCGAGAAAAAAACTTCACCAGTTGGAAAGAATCTCGAGAGAATCCAGGCTCAGTTGGAGACCATTTCTTCGTCTGTCCCTGGACCGTCACAGGAATCAGTCTCATGCTCTCCACTCCTCCAGGACCACCACAGCAGCAGCTCAGGATATAGCCTGGTCCAGGATTATGGAAACTTTGGGATCATCTCGTTGCTGGTCTTGGATCGCATCAGTGGCATTGCATAGTCTCTGGGGGCTTTGGGATGAGCATCCCCAGGTTGAAATAGAGAATAAAGAAAATATTTAGCGTAGCTGCTGTTCATAATGTATATAAACGAGATATAAAAACCTTCATGTATCATACCGTTATGTGATGCATTGAGTGTATGCTTTACTAAAAAGATCTTTAATCTAGTTAATCTAGCTGAAGGAGTTGCTTCATTTAAACTAATATAATAATTTTGGTTCAGCCAGGTTTCAGTGAGACAGTGTGCATTAACATTGTTATATGTTTTTATTTCATTTATGATAAGTACTTTAGGTGCTAGTGACCTGATGTTTAGACCAAGCTTTAAGAAATTAGTATTTTCACTTTTTAGCAGTTTTTCTTGTATGATCCTTAATAATTTTTTTTCTAGAGCACACAGTACGTTTATTTCTTGATCTAATAATACGAGAAACAGACACAATCTCTATGGGGTTAGCCAGACATGCATTACTGTAATTTAAGTGGATTGAACAAGAGTCTATATGGCTAAAATGGAAATTTTGTGAATTTTCACTTTCTAGTCAGATAGAGCGAAGCGTCCTAGAGAGATGTCGACTGGGGTGCAGCCCATTAGCACAGAAAAGCCTAGGACGCTCCCAAAAAAGATTCCAGTCATTGGCAAAGAGCAGTTTCTATATGTTAATAGCCATTCATTCAGAAAAAAATGTATACTGAACCTTTCATTTACTCGTCGGTAGGTATGAAGCAGTCCAGAAACGATGATCTGCATGGCAGGCGAGATGCGTCAAACCGTCTCGATCAGGCTCCTGAAGTCCCTCTTCAGGATCTCCATCTGCCGCAGCCTGCTGTCGTTTGTCCCCACTTTGAGGACGACAGCTTCGATGCTCTTGCCAGCGCTCATGATAGTGGGTACCTGGGCAGAAATATCCTTAACCTGAGCACCAGGAAAGCAGTGAGTGCGAATGTTGTTACTTGTAGTGGAAGCGGCACGGACGTGGCAAACAGCGCCAGCTCCAATGCCTCCATTGATGCTTCTCCTGTACTCAAGGACAGACACACAAGCAACATTGTACAGGGTGAAGAGCACACACACACACATTACCTCCTCATAGGACACAACACAAACACACACATTACCCTCCTCCCCAGAGGACACAACTCACCTCGAACCTGAGCTGAAATATTTTGAAACTTGGCCATTGCATGCGTGTAGGAACCGCTGACGATCCATAAACAAAGCGGCACACGTCGCTTTTTCAACGTGGCTTTACACGCGATATGAGAATATAAAGAGTTAACCTGATACAGCACACGCGGTTACAAGTAACAAAACACAACCAAATAAATCATTTGCAAGCAAGAGTAAAGGAGGCAACAATTTTAATCGCACATACTAACACTTGTGAAATGGAGGAAAAAACTGATCCATGATGCACTGATCCATGTTCTGACAGTCTTTACTGATCCTTCCTTTAATATCCATCTGCACAGCATGACTTCATTCGACCCGTGTCTGTGGGGGGCTTTTTTTCTGTTACCTAAACACCTAATGACTCGTTATCAAGTCGACTCGTTTGAAGCACTATGAGTCGACTGTTTTATAGATGAATCAATAGTTTTAAACACTGTACACTTACAGATTTAAGCCTTAGCTGGATATTTCACTTTACTTAGAGCTGTGTTACACACTACATGAAAGGGCATTTTCAAAAACCCATAATAGGGGCTCTTTAAAGTAGATTTGTTTGTATAAATGTATTAAGGGTTTGTTCACCCTAAGTAGGAGAGACAAATACTTAGCGAATGTGGAGGTATTTTATTATAAAAATATAAATTGCGACTCTACGCGACAAAGCTCCAAACACACGCAGCGCTGAAAAACAACACTGAACCGAACTAATCTGAACTTCAACTCTAAAAATTGGACTGACACAGTTTCAATTTACTAGAACTTCTATGTTAAGCTACTTTGACACAATCTACATTATAAAGTGCTATATACAGTAAATAAAAAAATTATTGAATTGAACTGAATTGAATTGAGTTGGATCGACAAAACAGTATTTTTTTTACTTGTTTTAATCTTGTTGTATGTACCTAAACTAATTGTGAGGAAACATTTTAACTGAACAATTTTTTTCTTCATCAATCAAACTGACTAAAAATATTAAGTTAAACTTGAAATAATGTCTAAAAATAATGACATAATAATGACAAAATAATGGTTTTTAACTCTAATCACGCCATTTGCTGCTGTTGTCTGAAAGTTTGCTATTAATTAGTGTAATTGTCTAATCTAATTAGTTTAACTTCACTTGCTGTCAATATCTACATAGTAAAATATATTCATATTTTGTGATTTACAGATGTTTTCCATTTATTTATGGATATAAATTCCATTATGAAACTTCGGTTTCTGCTCTGTCGACTTCTGATGTTAAAAATTCAACTCTGCAGAGTGACTTATTGATGTTTTGTAGTATTGGAACAATAAATTGCGTAAGAAATTTTAAATTCAATTCAATTCAATTCACTTTTATTTGTATAGCACTTTTACAATGTAGATTGTGTCAAAGCAGCTTCACATAAAAGATCAAAGTAAATTGAAACAGTGTAGTTCAGTTTTTAAAGTTTATGTTGAGTTCAGTTTAGCTCAGTTCAGTGTGGTTTAATAATCACTACTGAGAGTTCAAATACTGAAGAGCAGATCCATCGATGCGCAGCTCTACAGATCCTGAACCATGCAAGCTAGTGATGACAGCGGCGAGGAAAAAACTTCACCAATTGGCGAAAGTAAAGAAAAAAACCTTGAGGGAACCAGGCTCAGATGGGAAGACTATTTCTCCACTGGCCAAACGTCTTCCAGCCTAAACACCGGAGGCTGGAAGCTGGGCCTCAGTGAAGACTCGTCTGTCCCTGGACCGTCACAGGAATCAGTCTCATGCTCTCCACTCTTCCATGACCACCACAGCAGCTGCTCAGGATACGGCCTGGTCCAGGATTATGGCAACCCTGGGATCATCTGGTTGCTGGTCTTGGATCGAATCAGTGGCGCTGCATAGTCTGAGGGCCTCGGGATGAGCATCCCCAGGTGGAAAAAAAGAATTAAGTTCATAAAATAACAAAAGAGTGATGCCACATCATTACCAGGTTTTTGTACTGTAATTTACAAAGCCTATCCAGACAATATATTACTTCCAATTATTTAAAATGTCAACAAAGTTAACTTTTTAAAAGTTGTTGGAGAAAAGATCAAGGTGCCATAATGCAACCCAAAAACGTATATAAATAGGAAAATAAAACATAAATTACAAAATAAAGTAAACATTTACATCATTTTTACATTGTACTGTCCTACCAAAATAAAGGTAAAAATAACAAAAAATAATACAATTTTGAAAAAATGTAAAATTCTCTAGAGAAAACAAAACACTTAGTTTTAATGTAGGCCAGAACAACATTCAGGATCATGTTTTCAGCTCATCTACTGTAGGAAGTAAGTTCAGATTGATAGTTACTGTAAAAGCAAAAGAAAATGTAGGAGCTATAAATAGTCGTGTTTTTAATCTTCCTTAACAGCTGAACGTCGGCAAATGGCATTTTGTCATGATTCAAGTATTTACTTTGTTTGAACAGGCTCCTCCATCTCCTGTGTTGTTTTTTCTGCTTTATCTGTGTCAGACAAGGTCTCTCACTTTGAGCTAATGAACTGTCAGCTAAGACTTTCCAATAGGCTACAAGACAGAAACTGTTAAAGAATGATTACTTTGACTACTGCAAGCACACGCACGCAGACTACACACTCAGAAAAATAACAACGAAACATTTCATCACTTATAAATTCCTATTTAATTTGCAGACACTTGCCTTGTGTGGGAATGAGTTATAGTAAGTCAAGGCCAAATCTAGTCATACAATAATGCAGACAGATCTGCCAAAACAAAGAGAAACTAGTGTGGTTCTGCTCAGTTCATTATTCACAGACTTTTGTAATGATTAGAAGGCTTTTGTCTGGTGGTAATTGATTCTGTAGTAATGAATTAATAGCCAATATCATGTACAGTATACATCACATTGCAAAAAAGTAATTACTGTTAATAATAAGTCATTGTATATGTTTAAAAAAAATAGCGATTTGATGATAATACCTGTATGTATATTAGAATGAGTTGTGTGTGTGTGTGTGTGTGTGTGTGTGTGTGTGTGTGTGTGTGTGTGTGTGTGCGTGCGTGCATGCTTGCGTGCGTGCGTGTGTGTGTGTGTGTGTGTGTGTGTGTTTTAAATGTACCATGGTAAAGTATGTGTTTAATGAGGTTAAAAGAGATAGTGCTAGATAAAATAATACTGATGTTAAATTTGAATTTTCAGTGTAAATTCAGCAGTATCTATTTTTTGTGATTGGCTATTGTTTATTATGAAAGTGGCTATCTATGTTTGCATCTGATAGTTTTAGATCTACTCTTTATTCCTGAAAGCACTCACAAATAAATAATATACAGTATATATCACAGTAAAATCGTGTTTTATGAATGTATCATTGTATTTCACTATCACAATCATGTTATTTAGAAAATTTACCATGAATTAACCGTTTTTTTTAATGTACCAAGATAAAACCATGCTTGTTTGGATTTTTTTTTATGTGCCATGCTACTACATTGTAAAAAATCTGCTATTTAATTTTTTTCTGGTAGCTGGGGTGCTGAAAAAAAAAAAGTTAAATAACTGTAGGTAAATTACAGAAATTAACCGGAAATTTAAATTTAAGGAAATTTCTGTAATTTAACATCTGTTATTTTATGATAAATGTCTGTAATTAAACAGCCATTATTTTACGTGCTTTAAAACGTAGAATAACTTTTTTTTTACAGTGTAAAATATAATAATGTTTATTTAGAATTGCACAGTAGTAAAATCATTTTCTTTGAGAATATACTAGAGTAAATGTATGCTTAAAATGTATAGTAAAAAACGTAATTGGTGAAAAAATGCACAAACGCACATACATTACTCTAAAGGGGTGGTCAGCCAATAAGCAAAAAGTGCAAAAATATATTCAACTAGGCGGCAATGGTAAAGTAAAAAAAACAACAATTTATTATATGAAAAAGACTACCACAAAGCGTGTAACATTTCGAGCACACTGACTCTTTATCAGACAGGATTCATCACAGCATGTTGCTCTTTTTATACACTTCCGGATCACATAATATAATACATTATCTCATAACAACAACAACAAAAAAAAAATACATATTAATAAGTTACACAACTTACAAATAAACAAAGAAAAACATAACAGAATATAACAAAACAATACAACAAAATAAAGCCAAAAGCCTTTACCCAAACAACGAATTAAACAGTAAAGGAATGGACGAACATCAAACTCCTCATTTAAACCTCTAGGAGACAACATATCTAGACAGAATGTCTCATTATTGAAAAATGCTCAACCGGACTTCTAGGATCATGATGTCAAATAGTGTATCGATGTTCAGAAATACATATTTTTAAAGGCCTACTCGTCTTAAATAAACCGCACGGGCACTGCAGCACATAGAATACATTAGCTGTTTTGTGCGAAATCATGCCTCGAATTTGAAACTTTTTTGTTGTATGCGAATTTGTAAAAGTTGATGATTCGAATGCTAAATTGCGTTGTTGACAATTCCCACATTTCAAATTCCTATAAGGTATATCAACACATTCTCACGGCAATTCGTAACTTTTTGATTTAGTGGCTAATTCGTTTGAATTCGTACGATCTAATTGCTACAATTTAGTACGATTTGCTCATCCCCCAATGACGGTTGGGTTTAGGGATGGGGTTAGGTGTCACGCCTCCTTTTTAAAATCATACAATTTCGTACAACTGAACTTGTACGAATTAGCCACTTAACTGACAAAGCATAAAATACGTTTCTCATAAGATCAGGCTGGGTGTATTCTTTAAAAAATGCAAAGTGGGTTTCAGATCATCTCTTACCAACATATTACAGATATTAGATGTTCTTTTGTGTACTGGACGAGGTGAATTCTCAAAACAATTTTGAGGGTAGGATCACTTGCAATAATACACCAATGTTTTAATAGCAAATCATTAATATCTTCAGTCACAGGAGAATATTTCATATAACAATTAATACGACGATCATACAAAACGTAATTGGTAAAAGGTTTTTAAGCATGTGTCATGGTAATGTCATATTCAAAAACATGGCTTTGTCTGTTAAAAAAAAAAAACAAAAAAAATCTGGACCATATCTGTCACAATCACCAGCGATCCAGTGTGTGCAGATTGCTGAAGAAATACAAATCCACAACTTTAATGAACTACAAATGCCATAATGCACTTCACTCACACACCTGGCCCATATTGATTGCAAACACACACATCTGAAGCAGTCGAGAATTCATCAGATGGACTATAAACACAGCACACACACACACACGCACACACACACACACACACACGCACACACACACACACGCACACACACACACACACACACACACACACACACACACACACACACACACACACACACATATCATCGCTTCATAGAGTCTTGTTTCTGTTTTAGAGCATCACGTAAGCATTTTCCTTACCTTGTCTAGCCGTGTTTTTGACCCTTTCCTTGTTTTATTGTTTACTTTGTTTTGCAGCCTGTACTGACCTTTCGCCTGTTTTTGATTATGATCTTAGATTATCTTTATGCTCTTGTTTACTACCTTTTTGACCGTTGCCTGCCTGAATATTCTTCTAAATTAACTGCATATTGATTCTCACCTTTGTTGTCCCAGACCCGTACGTGACAATATATAAACCAATTCAATTTTTTGGCATAAAATACTTTACAGTTGAAGTCAGAATTATTAGCCCCCTGTTTATTTTTCTCACAATTTCTGTTTAACAGAGAGAAGACTTTTTCAGCACATTTCTAAACATAATAGTGTTAATATCTCATCTCTAATAACTAATTTATTTTATCTTTGCCATGATGACAGAAAATAATATTTTACTTGATATTTTTCAAGACACTTCTGTACTGCTTAAAGTGACTTTTATAGGCTTAACTAGGTTAATTAGGTTCACTAGGCTGGTTAGGGTAATTAGGCAAGTTATTGTAAACGATGGTTTGTTCTGTAGACATTCGAAAAAAAGAGCTTAAAGAGGCAAATAATTTTGACATTAAAATGGTTTTTAAAAAATAAAAAAACGCATTTATTATAGCCGAAATAAAACAAATAAGTTTTTCCAGAAGTAAAAATATTATCAGATATACTGTGAAAAGTTCCTTGCTCTGTTAAACATCATTTGGGAAATATTTTAAAAAGAAAAAAAAATTAAAGGGGGCTAATAATTCTGACTTTAGCTGTATAATGACAAAAAGTAAATCAAATTTTTGTAAATGTTTTTTGAGCTTTTGTTTACTTTTTGCAATAATAATAAATTTATTTTGCATAAACGGCTTCTAACATCATTTATTGCACAATCACAGGTTTTTAAAGGGAAAAAAAATTTGCCTGTAAATCATTTGCTCACTATCATGCCTTTATTTATTTATTTTTTAGGGAACATTTTGAAGAAGCAAATAGTTTAAAGAATGTTGGCAACCAAAAATCATTGGTGATCATTGACTGCCTTTATATATAGTATACCTAATAAAAAAACCTTCTACATTTCTCAAAATATCTTCCTTTAAATTCCACATAAGAAAGGTACGGAAATGATGAGAGAATTACCAATTTTTTTGGTAGGTAAACCATCCACTAGTCGTATATGGAGCATGTGTTGTGCATTCACTGTGGTGGCATCTAAACAGCCCGAAAACGACAGACTCTGCGCAGAAGCAAACCATGTGCGCTACCAGTTTATCTTCTGGAGAAAGTGTTTATTATCCTGCAGAGCCTGAGGGTCTGTGTTTACTGCGGGCCCTCACACTGTGTAAACACACACGGAGGAATAAATACGGCAAATGAAGAGAAACAAAGAGATCTCGCAACATTCATTTACAAGTAACCTGTGGCGTGATTCGCTTTACTTTTTATTTTTTATTTCCACCGCAGCACAAAACCATACATAATATGTAAAACAGCCATAGACGGATGATCTATTAAATGAACCCCCTCTCTGTGCCCTACTTCGCTGCTTTGAGTCTAAAACATGCATTCCTCTTCTGCTTTATGATGGGTGAAAATCTGGCGTAAAAAATTATAATCTCTGCAGGCAACAACTTATTTGCTACAAATGATTATTGTTTCTGAGACAAATTGTGAGTTTAATAAGATCTTCGGAGACAAAACATGCCCATTTAAAACTCTCTGAAGTGTTTAATTTGTCAAATGACAGGTAATAGCAGGCATATTTCGTGGCTTGTCATGTCAACGCTCTGACATTAAGGCGTATGGATTTCAGGAATGAGGAAAATGTCTTGACTCCTCTCCTTTTCACAATTATTTCCCTAGAGATACATGTTAAAAAGGTCTTAAATATACAGAAGGGGTGTTGTGCAAGGAAACACACCCAAATACGGCTACAGTATTAACTAGCAAAATCGCTAAAGAAAACACACAAGCAATATTGCAAACGGGAAACATTCACAGTACAATTAGCAAAGAGGTGGAAAGTGTGGGATAATTATGCTTACTGTGTGAGTTACGGAGACTACAACAAAGCATAAATACACACACACAAACACACAGCAGGAAAAACCTTGAGGCTTAATGTTTTTTGAGGCTTTTTATGTTTGAGCTCAAAGAGAATCAAGAACAAAGACATGAAAAATGCTCTTTTAATTTCTCTGAGGCACAATTTTCTTGCCTACTGTATTTTGTGAAATTTAAACTTAGGGATTGTGGTTTTCAGCTTACACAATTTACAAGCTCTTAAAGCAAGTTAGACTCAAAAGAGATTTCATCTATAGTTAATAATTGTCATATTTTACTTATGCTCATGCCAATCAAACCTAAAAGATCTTTCTGTTCTGGAACAAAAAAACACAAACTCACACACAAAAATCTGAATCATGTAGGAGCTGCTCTTTTCTAATGTCAGATTCACAGCATTTACACGCACTGGATGCAAACCTGGTGCAGATGCAATCTGAACTGTATCTAATGCTTTTTAATGTGCTCACCTAACCCCACCCCTAACCCTCCTCACAGTAACGTCACTACTAGCTCCATTGAATGCATTGTGTCTGACATATGCAGATATGCATATATGAGATGTAAGCTGAGATATGCAGCCTCAGCTTACATCACCAAGGCTGCATCCAGATACCGTTGAAAAATGTTCAGAATTCTGTAAAAATCTATTACAAATAACAAATTTCACATGATGCTATACAAAGGAAACATTTTTAGTTCTTTGAATCTGTCAGTGAACATTTCTTAACCCTCTACTGCACACATTATGATAAATCTATAAAGAAATATTTAACTGTTTTTATTTTCTTATAATGACTTAACTTGATGTGCTGTAAAAAAAAAAAAAGGATTTTTTTAAGGTACTTTATGAATGTTGCCATATGGCACCAACATCCAAAAGTGGATCTAACTTAGAAATGTATAATTCAGAACTTTCCTTATAATTAATAATTTTGCAGTATTTAAAGATTTAACACATAATTTATAAATGGCACCTTATACATACTTTCCAATAACTGATATTCCAAAAGCTTTCATTTATTCCATTCTTTTTTTGCTGAATATTATTGAAAACAAACATAATATTGCATTATCATGTATACAACATACGGTAAATATAAATATTTTCTCCAATACATACTGTAACAAATAAATAACAAGTCTAGTATATCCAAATGCATCAGAATAATGTAGCTACTAGATAACAATGTTTATATATTATTTTATATACTATACTACGCTTGTCTTATTTGCCTCTAAGCTAATTCACCTGAACTGTCTGCATCACTGCTCTTATCAAATGTCCAATCTGCATCATTCTCATGGTCACTAAAACCCATCTCATCCTCACTTTCATCAGCAGGAAGAGCCAGTTCTGTCCTTTTCTTCTTTCACTTATCATAGAACATGGTGGTGTTCGCTAATACACTGTTCTCTGTATTTATATCTAATCAAAAGTAGTATTGCCATTGAAATTTGATTTCACCCATAATGCAAAGACCATTACCAAATGACAAATCAATATTATATTACTAGCATTCATGTTGTTATTGTTACAACTTAAAAAATCACAGCTGACCTTGCTAGCTAGCTAACCCATTGCAATATTGCACATTGCACTATTGCACAGTGTTGCCATTAGGCAACACATTTTGATCGATTTACAAAAAACTAATTTGATAAAAACCCTTTTGAGTTGTGAATATGTCATCATAACTTACTGGAGGTGATGTTTCAGATTTTTTTGTGGATCTGACATAATTTGATCCTTTGTTTTATTGACGATTACATTTGCATTCAGCAATTACTCACAATAAACGCCAGTCTGTCAGAAATCGTGCCACAGAAAAACACTGCATGTCATGTGACTTAACTAAAGCACATCATTGGCTAAACTAAGGTCTTCTCTTTCCAACAACAAAAAAAATTAGAACGTTGGTATTAAAGAAACAGTGGCAGGGAAATGAACATAAATCATCATGTTGCCATATGGCAACACCATGCGGTAGAGCAGGGGTGTCAAATCCAAACTTGGTAAGGGCCGCACTGAGTGTTGTGAATAAAGTCAGGGGCCGTATATGCACATTAAAAAAAAAATTTTATTGGAGAAAATAAAAGTGTATTAACAACTGTATAACATCTCTTACACTTCATTAAACCACATTTATCAAAATAGCAAGGTTTTACATTTAATTTTAATTTGGACCATATTTGTGTCACAGCAGCTTTTATCTCTATCAAAACATAAAAATAAGGTCTCTAACCAATATAAGCATAAAACAGTACAGTAAGCTAGCATAGAACGGTAGTCTACTTTAAAAACAATTTCATATTCAGAAAAACTGATAATAAAACTAGAAGCCAACAACTGATATACCACTTTGTAACAAGCAACAGATGGCTTCTGATATTGTATTATTAAACTTATTCTTTTAGCTTTAAAAAAGCAACCTAATCATGAAATGATCCATGCCAACTGTCGATGCATACAACTGAACATGTGGATTTCAGTGGATAAATTAAAGCAATATATTTATTAGTGTGCTATTATAGATAAATGGTAGCCTATATAAAAAATAAATGGTAAGAAATTGTATTATTTTGATTATTTTGCTTCAAAGGACTTTTGTAATATATGAATAAATATTTGAATAAATATTCTGTTTCCCTCCTTAGTTGAAATTGTCAATATTCTCTGTCCACTTTGCGTTTTTTTTTTTTTTTTTTTGCCATTGTGCTAGTCCCAGAAATATTTTACCTTGTTTACATTTAGCGCAACGTTATGATAATGTCTAAGTTAGAGAGTAGGGTGAAGCGCAACACCTGCAACCACCTGCGTCTCAATATTGTAATAATCCCAGACCTAATATTTAAAGCGAGCACGGGCCACTTGAACTTCATTACCAAAACTTGTTGTTGGACCCGATTAAATGTTTTGGCGGGCCACATTTGGCCTGCGGGCCTTGTAATTGACATATGTGCGGTAGAGGGTTAAAACCATTAAAAGCATTTTCCATTAAAAAAGACTTATGAAATAGAAGCGCTTTAGTTTAAAGGGATGGTTCACCCAAAAATGAAAACTGTGTCATCATTTACTCATCCATTCTCTTGTTCCAAATCTGTTTGAGTTTCTTTCTTCTGTTGAACACAAAAGAAGATAATTTTGCTGGTATTGGTTGCTGGTATCCATTGAGTGACATTTTTAAAGGGTTGGAGCAACCAGCTTTCTTCAAAATACCTTTTTTGTGTTCAACAAAAGAAAGGAACCAATAAAGGTAAATGATGTGCTGTTAACAATAATGCTAGTGAGTTAACATGAACTAAAAATGAATGTCTTCATTTTCATTAAGTAATGTTAACAATGATGAAGAGGTGGGTAGTGGGTGGGTAGCGTTGTCGCCTCACAACAAGAAGGTCGCTGGTTCGAGCCTCAGCTGGGTCAGTTGGCATTTCTGTGTGGAGTTTGCATGTTCTCCCCGTGTTTACGTGGGTTTCTTCCGAGTGCTCCGGTTTCCCCCACAAGTCCAAAGACATACCACATGGTGAACATAGGTGAATTGGGTAAGCTAAAATTGTCCATAGTGTATGTGTGTGAATGAGTATAAATGGATGTTTCGTGATGGGTTGCAGCGTAAAACATATACTGGATAAGTTGGCGGTTTATTCCGCGGTGGAGACCCAAGATTCAAAAGGGGCTAAGCCAAAAAAGAAAATGAATTAATTAATGAACTATGATGAATGAGTATTGTTATCAGTGTTGGGATTAACACATAATAAGTTATGCGAGTTACGTAATATTACTTAACGGAACGAGTTAAGTAACGCATTACAATTAAAAATAAGTAATAATATTAGAGTTACTCTTTTGAAAATGTAACACAAGTTAGTTACTTTTTAATTAGCTTTTAAAAAATAAATTGCTGAATTAAAATTAAAGTAGTCACAATGAATCACGCAGTCAATGAGAGAATGTGCTCATTATTTTGAACACATGGAAGAAAAGGAAAAGGGAATTAATGGACAGTGGTTTTAATTAAGGCAAAAAGGAGCAAACACATTGCTTTAAACTTTCAATAATCTGTACATAAGGCATGTATAGCTCCGGGGTCAGAAGTTCTTAGAGAACATTATCCTATATTTACAATATTTTTCATGTGTAAATTTGTAAAAACTATTCAAGGTAAATGAAGGTGTAGGTTTTACAGTGAGTTGTTAATTGCAGAGCTTCTATATTAAAAAATAAAGAAAAGAAAACAAGTTCTGAAAGAGATCAAGCCTCAGCCAAGAAATGCAAAAAGTAACTCAAAAGTAATGTAACGCATTACATTCCATAAAAAGTAACTAAGTAACGCAACTAGTTATTTTTTTAGGGAGTAACTCAATATTGTAATGCATTACTTTCAAAAAGTAACACTGATTGTCACATATACAGTTGAATTATTTCTAGTAGTTTTTGTTTAACGGAGAGAAGATTTTTTTCAACATATTTCTAAACATAATAGTTTTAATTACTCATTTCTGATAACTGATTTATTTTACCTTCGCCATGATGACATGACAGTAAATAATATTTTAATATTTTCAAGACACTTCTATACCGCTTAAACTGACATTTAAATGTTTCACTGGGTTAATTAGGTTAACTAGGCAGGTTAGGATAATTAGGCAAGGTATTGTATAATGAGGGTTTGTTCTGTAAGCTATCGAAAAAATATATAGCTTAAAGGGGCTAATAATTTTGACCTTAAAATGGTTCATAAAAAAATTTAAACTGCTTTTATTCTAGCCGAAATAAAACAAATAAGACTTTATCCAGAAGAAAAAAATATTATCAGACATACTGTAAAAATTTCCTTGCTTTGTTAAACATAATTTGGGAAATATTTAAAAAAGAAAAAAAAAATCAAAGGGGGGCTAATAATTCTGACTTCAACTGTATGTGTTCATATTTATACATACATTAATTAAAGGAATCTTATTGTAAAGGGTTACAAAACTGCCTTACAAACAAACAAACAAACAAATAAATAAATATTTAAATAACAGATCCTTTTTACATTTCCGAGTTTCTCATCAGCTCTAATGAATATGTCAATTGCTTGTTAGGAAAATGTGTTAAAGGTAAGTTTAAAAAAATATCTGCACTGGCATCTACTGCACACTTCCTCAAATAATTCTACAATCTGTTAACAGTTTACTCATTTATTTTTTTATTTTGATCTTCTGCAGTAATTATCAAGATTACACAGATGCTGCTGATAGAGCTTGGATTAAACTCAGCATGAAATCATAACTGACCCTATAATCTTTATTAGCACATGTAGGATATTTAAAAGAAAATGCCTTCAGAACAACTATTTACCAAAAAAATTACCATTTTCCAACTCAATTTTTACTTGTCTAGACCCACAATCCACTAGTAAAAAAAGTCCCATTACTGTCAGCGCAACGACAAACACACTAACTCAACATGAGTAATACAACTGTTTTATTAATTTCCCATTCGCATTATTTACAAACTTTAGCTCCCACAAAGGCCTACTAATTGTGTCCAAACACACACACACACACACACACACACACACACACACACACACACACACACACACACTATGTTCTCCATTGGGACGCAGTATTTCAGGAGTAACTGGCAGACGCATGTGCTACTGTATGTTATGGCCTTGGTCATGCAATACTCCCAAAGTGACATTAATCCACAGCACACACACGCACACTCACAGTGCCACACACACACACATGCTGCTTCACTAAAACAGCTCCGGTAATAAGACACTCCCTCAGAGACTCAACACACACAGGTATATGCACATTTCAGAAACATGCGCGCACACACACACACACACACATATGCACGCAGATACTGACAGAGGAGCTCTTTACTTGAGAGACCATCCACTTCAGTAAGGCTTGGGTAGGAGAGCTGTTTAAGTGCAGCACAACCGGATTGAGTGGAGGAGTGAGAGATGGGGGGGTGTACCGGAGGTGTGGAAAGCCAGTAAGTGGAGCTGAATTCAGCGGGACAGTAATTATTTCGCACGGCTGGTATTTGACACCTGCCAGGGAACGTCTGTAAAATCCCTGCAGCAAGCAGAACAGAACAGCACAGAGAGTCTCGGTGCTTAGGGCTTGATTGATAACTGTACTTACTCCACTCGACCTTTCACCCCCGGGCACTGGAAAGAACAATGAGACACTTCTTCACAGTACGTGTGAGAAAAAGTGAGAGAATTCGCTTCTCCCTGTGTGTGAGTGGCTTCGTGTAACATGCATGTTTGTGTAGACATTTGCCTTCCGGACTGTAAATCACTATTACACTGCGCTATTGCGATTTTTATAGTGTCACCTCTCAAAACCCAGCCGTTCAATTCAATCACACCTATTGTTCTGTGACGGGTCCTGCTGAGGATGTGATATTCCCAGCCAGCACAACACTTCTGGCTCATAAAGAAGTGTACGGTGAATTTTCTTAAAACCACAGTTTGGAGAATATTTCTGTGTCCAAGGCTGAGGCAGCAGTCATTGTTAAAGAAAGAAAAAAACAGTTGTGTAGTTGGAACTGAAGTGACATTTTAAACAATAGAACATGCTCTATGTCAACCACAATTGTTTTTGTTTGAGAAAATGTGTTTGTTTGACCATGAAGTTTGTGTTTTTATATGACCCACATGTGACCATGAAACTCTTATTACTGTAAGTCATAAAGTTATTTAAAAAGGCAGATAGTTGTTAGCGCCAGACCGGCCGGTCTGAGTATTTCAGAAACTGCTGATCTACTGGGATTTTTACGTATAACTATCTCTAGGGTTTACAGAGAATGGTCAGAAAAAAAGAGGGTATCCAGTGAGTGGCAGTTCAGTGGGCGCAAATGCCGTGTTGATGCCAGAGGTTAGAGGAGAATGGCCAGACTGGTTCAAGATGATAGATAGACAACAGTAACTCAAATAACCACTCGTTACAACGGAAGTATGCAGAAGAGCATCTCTGAACGCACAACATGTCCAACCTTGACGTGGATGGGCTACAGCAGCAGAAGACCACACCGGGTGCCACTCCTGTCAGCTAAGAACAGAAAACTAAGACTACAATTTGCACAGGCTCACCAAAATTAAACAATAGAAGATTGGAAAAACGTTGCCTGGTCTCGATTTCTGATGCGACAGGTCAGAATTTGGCATCAACAACATGAGAACATGGGTCGATCCTGCCTTATATCAACAGTTTAGGCTGCTGGTGGTGGTTTAATAGTGTGGGGGATATTTTCTTGGAACACTTTAAGCCCATTAGTACCAATTGAGCATTATGTCAATAGCCGCATTTCCAGTGTCGGGCCAGTGCGAGCCAGGGCTTTTATTGGGTCGGGCCAGGCCAATCGCCTGGGACGTTGAGCAGTGAGGCCAAAATCATGTCACGTTTCCACTGTCGGGCTAGTAACTCGCAGCGCGTCATGCAGACCCCGCCCCCAGGACGATCCCTGAATCAAACATCACACAACCCGCCTATCGCATCATCACGAAATTGACACGTTACAGTGCACCATTACATTATATGTCTGTACGCACAGGCCTATGTATTTTCATTCATTACATTTGTTTAGGCTACTTGCCGACCGACTGTTGGCATCATGCATTGAGTGATCTCGCCATTAACAGAGGGATGACCCAATGCACCATACATAATAAAAAACCCCAGAAATTTTTCGGTAATAACTCGGTATAAAATGTATTTTATAACATTCTCGGTTTGATAGACGTCGTCAAACATTCAGCCCAAATGCTCTGAAGAGACCTAAAATGTATAAATTTTTTTCCTAGGCTATATGATATGTAATATTTAATTCACCTTTATTTAGGATAATAATTTAAGGATGTTGCATATTATTCGATTATCTTAAGTAAAGGAAAGTGTTAAGTGTTTCAGGACATAAGAGCAAGTAATAAAATGTAGGCTATTGCCGATTTTTCGTTGCACTCAGCAGTTATCCACTAATAAAGTTCTACATTTACACATAGACACATTGCTACATAGAACACATTTTTTTACCTGAGTATTGTTGCTGACCATGTCCATCCCTTTATGACCACAGTGAACCTATCTTCTGATGGCTACTTCCAGCAGGATAACGCACCGTCATAAAGCGTGAATAATCTCAGACTGGTTTCATGAACATGACAATGAGTTCACTGTACTCAAATAGCCTCCACAATCACCAATCTAATAGAGCACTTTTGGGATGTGGTGGAATGGGATATTCACATCATGGATGTGCAGCCCACAAATCTGCAGCAACTGCGTGAAGCTATCATGTCTATATGGATATAAATATAATTTTTTTTTTTAATAATTTTTTTTATTGTATTATTATTTTTAGGACATACAGTATAGCGTCCTACTTTTTATATTGTAAGAAAGTATCTTTTTTATTTCAGTTAATCTTGGCAGCAATTTATTAAACTGCTCATTTACTGAAGGTAAAATTCATTCCTTTGTTTTAGTAATTCTTAGTCACAATTTACTAATTTATTCCCTCATTTTTACTAAATTGTGGCAATGATAAATTAATTTGACACCTCATAACCTGATTATGGGGTGTTACACTGGTACTGTAGATGCCAACCTTTTATAACACAGCTCTCTGGAAAGCTTGATTCTGACTGGTTAACCACAACATTCCAATGTATGTTATATTAGGGATAAAGTACATCTAGGAGGTTGTTATCACAGAATAAAACCCGACAGGTTTGTCAGCAGTCTGATGCGAAGCCATAGTTTGGTCAATTATTTTTTATACCAGCTGGCGTTACAGGAGTTCTCTAATATTACATCACTGTACTTTTGTGCCAATACATGCTCATTTTTGAGTTGAAAGCTTATAAAAATGTAGTTCTGGGTTTTTTAAGCTTGTTTACTGTTCACCTTGTCACATAGCAGTTTTTAGACATTGTTCATTGACAAGTCAATGTAGCGAGTTGGATTGTTTTAACACAGGCTCATTGTGAATATGTGCCGACAGGGCACATGATCGGCAATGACTAGTTTGCCCAGTAGATTGCTGTTGAGATTGGCAGAAATGTACGCAGTGGCCTCTGGTGGATTTACAAGAAATGGCAAGTATGAGAATACGTACCCCAGTAATGTATTTGAGATCGATCAAAGAATCAAATATTTCAGACAGCCATTTAACAATCCCAGACCACAACTGTATATAATTATATGTAGGTTAGCGTGTGCAAGCTTTGTTTAATTAAAGGGTTAGTACATTTTTACAGCTTATTGAAAATATGTGCTTCAGCGTACATTTTAGCAAAATGTGAAATGCGTTGCCCTGGGTAAGTTTCATTGCAGGTTGACTAGTGACTAATTCGCTAGAAGATGCTGTATACATTTTTGCAAATCTAAAATATGGTTGGTGACACAGTGGCGCAGTAGGTAGTGCTGTCGCCTCACAGCAAGAAGGTCACTGGTTCGAGCCTTAGCTGGGTCAGTTGGTGTTTCTGTGTGGAGTTTGCATGTTGCCTCTGTGTTCGCGTGGGTTTCCTCCGGGTGCTCTGGTTTTCCCCACAGTCCAAAGACATGTGGAACAGGTGAATTGGGAAGGCTAAATTGTCCATAGTGTGTGAGTGAGTGTGTATGGATGTTTTCAGAGATGGGTTGCGGCTGGAAGGGCATCCGCTGTGTAAAACATGTGCTGGATAAGTTGACGGTTCATTCCGCTGTGGCCTTATTTTAAATTGATTTAGTCTTTTTTGCATAACTGTGCTTTACTGGACTTAAACCAGAGCTTTCGGCAAATACAACCAATGCTATTCCACGGCATTTCGTAACTTTTTGATTTAGTGGCTAATTCGTATGAATTAGTACGATCTCATTTGTACAATTTAGTACGATTTCTTATTCCCCAATGCCGGTGGGGTTTAGGGCTGTTTTTTTTTTTATCTGACATTTTTGTACAACTGAACTCATATGAATTTGTACAAATTAGCCACTAAACTGACAAAACATAAAATACTTATGTTTCCTTGTGAGATCAGGCTGGTACAGCAGTGTACAAAGTAAGCTACTGAGCAAAATGACAACGACAGAAAAGTTGTCCATATTGTAGTATTTATTTTGTGTTGTGCAAAGAAAATAATCCTTTATTTATTGATCAATTGTCCATGTTAAATTCATTACTGTGAAAAGGAACAAAGCTTGTTTGCATCATACTGTCAACATATACACACTGTAAAAAATGCAGGGTTCCACACAATTCATTCATGTTGTCCCAACACAAATTGATCAAGTTAAAATAACACTTTTAACAAATTTATGTGGATTGAACATAAAAAAAATTAAGTTGGCCCAATGAAATCTTAAGAATTCTGTTGTTTCAGCTCATTTTAATTAAGTAGTTCGAACAAGTAAAAAAAAATTGAGTGCATATAACACATTCTGTAGTGTTCATTTTACCTAGAAACTGCAGTTAAACTAATGTTTAAGTACACTTCAGACAAAAGAAATGTAAGCTGAAGCATGTATTTCCAATGAGCCTGTGTTGAATTATGTGCACATAATTCACCTAAACCAAGGGAATCAAAACAAAGGGTAAAATTTATATTACTGTGTTAGCATGTTGTGAGTATGATACTGTACATATTTTACCCATTTAATAAAAAAGTCAGTTTAAGTCAAGTCAAGGTCAAGTTTAGATTTTTTTTTTCATAAATGGGGAAAAATATGTATATCGTTCCCACGGCATACTCATCATACTCATACAACAACATGTTTTACTAATTAAATATATACACAGTATTAATGAAAAAGCACATATCGTTTGGGTCATCTGTAACCTTCAGAAAATCATTTTGAAAAATAAATGTTTTTTTTTTTAGATTTACCTTGTAAAAAGCCTGAATGATTAAGGTGTGCACATGTATTCAAGGTGCAAGGAAAGTATTTTAATAGTTTAACTTGATGGTTATGCCACTTGACATTTATGATGTTTTAAAAATTTATGAAACTAACAAAGACTACATTTCTGAAAACCTGGCACATGCATTTTAAAATACAATTTTTAATGATTTCTAATTTAATCATTTTAGACATCATTATTTGGCCTTGATTCCTGTACACCCTTGAAGACATGCAGAAAAAAGCAGACATGGTGAAATCTCTTCTTTCCCTTTAAATTAAGACAGCATTACAGAAAAAAAGTACTCTGTGTTTAATTTAACACATCTCTATTTGCATGTGTGTTTATACAAGTCTGTAAATGTGGGTGCAGTTGCAATGAAATAAAGCTTAGTTTTTACACAGTGCTGCTAAAAATCTGTTTTTGTCTGGTACTGTACACACACACATACAGATGTGTGTTATTCTTTCTTTCAGACATATTTTTTTAAATGCGAACATCCTGTCAAAACATGTGCAGATTGCAGCATGCACAAAAATATAAACCTCTGTCTTTATTAAATATTATGTTTCCCTCTCTGTGCATACATACCGGCTTACTGTAATGCTATTTTTAAGCTTTCATGGTTCTTTAGCAGCACTGAGATGGTCCGAAAGCCCTCAGATGACATTGTTTGATGGTTAAGGATGAAAAAGATTAGCTGAAAATTAGAGGCTTTCATATTTACTCTGCTGGTGTTTTTCTCTTGTTGTGCCGCTCTGTAAACTCAGCCGCTGTGCACAACGTTTCTTTAGAACTCTGTAAGCCACTGCTTCTGTGTGTGTGTGCGTGTTTGTTTTTGCAATCAGAGTCTGTTCTGTGGCTTATTGGTTTAGTATAATTTGGGAGTAGCTCTATTAAAAGAGATGCTTTTGTTTACACAACATTTTGACAGCGTTCCCCTGCCCCTCCCAGAACATTATGGTTACAGTGTGGGATACAGGCTTCATATAGCTGCATGAAGACAGACTTGAGGAGAGTGACCACACGACCATTCCTCTGACCATACTTAGACACGGTAACAGTGACTTTACTGCGGTGTGTGTGTGTGTGAGTACAGTAGCAGGAGTAGGCTTCTTGCTTGGATTGGCATAGTACTCAGTGAGCGAGGATTAAACATAGCACTGCTGACAGAGAGAAATGCCTTACACAAACAAGATCCACTCACAGAGAGACTGCGCAAGGGGAAAAAACGAGAGGAGAGAGTGAGATAAAGAGAAAAATATACATATTTTTCAGATAATTATTTTAAAGTCCAGTTAACAGTCAAATGATTATTTTCTTTATTTAAATTTCTCAAGCGCTGTTTAATAGAGACAAGATTTTTCCACACATTTTAAACATAACAGTTTTAATAACTAGTCTTTGCCATGATGACAGTACATAATATTTTACTAGTTATTGTGCAGGATTCAGCTTAGATACAAGATATATCTCCAGTTTTTAAGTAGGATAATTAAGTTAGAAAGTTCAGTTAATTAGGCAAGTCATTGAACAACAATGGTTTGTTCTGTGTCAGTCGAAATATATACCGTTGAAGTCAGAAATATTACCCCCCCCTGAGTTATTAGCCCCCCTGTTTATTTTTTTCCCTAATTTCTGTTTAACAGAGAGATTTTTTTCAACACATTTCTAAACATAATAGTTTTAATAACTCATTTCTAATAACTGATTTATTTAATCTTTGCCATGATGACAGACAGTAATTAGGTTAACTAGGCAGGTTAGGGTAATTAGGAAAGTTAATGTATAACAATAGTTTGTTCTGTAGACTATCGAAAAAAAATAGCTTAAAGGGGCGAAGAATTTTGATCTTAAAATAATGTTCAAAAAATTAAAAACTGCTTAGATTTTTTGTTTTTGCTGTTATTGTCACATTCCCGGCTCGTTCCTGCTGCTCCAATCACCATTCTTCCTCACCATTACGTTCCCACAGCACCAATAATCGCTCCTCATCTCCAGCCTCCTCTCATCATACCTGAGCACTCTCACCTGAATACTAATTGGACACACCTGCACCATCAATCACCGTTCCTCATATAGCCTCCTCGATTCCAGTCAGTTAGTGGCTGGAATTGATGTCAGATGTTTCATCTTACCTTCTCCCTGGCTCGCCTTCTGTGGCTGTATCCCTTCTCTCAGGGACCTTTCCTCATAGCCTGTGGATGCACATACTTTGATTCAGGGAAGTGACTTTATACTCTGGTGTTTGCATGAAGACTATCACATACCTGCTTATCCTACTGCACTTTCCACATTGTTTTGAATAAAGCTGCGGTCACACTTGACTTTTCTTCCCATAGACTTCCATTCATACGCACGCGAATGCGTCAGACCGGAAACGCAGGGTCATGCGTCAAGTTTCGCATGTAGCTGTGGTGCAAAGTTCAAGCTTGGTGAACTCTGACCTGCAAAATTGCATCACTTGACTGCGTGAGACCAATCGAGGATCAAAACATGACCTCTCTGGACAGAAATTTAAAACAGAGCAATCGCTCGCTTTTTTAAAATATCTAATAAGCTTGTTTAATCCCGCCCCTTTTCGCAGCGCAGTACGACAGAATTTCGCACACACAAAGCCCAGTGTGACCATAGCTTTAATTGATAAAGCGATCAACTTTGTCTTGTGTGACCGTTACATTTATTATTTGTTTCTGTTTAGTACAGCACATTATCTACAGTAAATAACTGAACAATTCCTCATGTTTCATTGACTTGGATTGAAGTTGCTTTGACTTAAATAAAAATTGCAAAAATAGCTCCTTTTTTTTTTTTTTAAATGCTACAAATCACCCTGCACCACTAAAATTAATTTTGTAACAAGGTTTTTGTTCTAAGGTCTGGTTTAGTGGTGGCTTTACTTTTAAAATTAAATCAATATAATAAAGGCATCAATCACTCCACCTATGACTACTACTCTTTTTGGATTGCCCTCATGCTACCATTTGTACCTGTTTGATCATTCAAACCATGGATCCTCACCTCTGTTGCCAGGCTCACATCTTTACAGAAAGAAAGTTGCAATTCAAGTTTCTCTTTTTTTCACAAGCTAAATTTAAATAGTGACAACACCTCATCAGTGCACCTTTCTGAAATCTGTTTTTGTCTTTTCTTGATTTAATTTTGGTAAAGTATGCCTATAAATATTTTTATTAAATTTTTTTTTTTCAGACTGGTTTCACTCAAATTTGGCTCTGTCATCACAAATAGGCTCTAAATCCCTTTAGTTTAAAAGGGTGGTCAAGTGTATTTTTAAGGCTTGGCTATATTTATAAGATGCAAAGCAATGTGCGCTCGTGCTTCATTTGTAGAAAACCATGTTATTTTTTTATACATCTTTTTCATTATATACAGCTACTTGGCTAACATAAAAACGTCATATTTCCTAGTTTCTCCGAAAAGCCCATCCTTGAGGCTCTGATTGGTCAGCTAACATAATGTGTTGTGATTCGCGGATCGGCTCCACGTCCTCACTACAACATACCGTTAATGCTAGAAACTGTACCTGTAGTTGATCAATTTTAACAAATAAAAATACTTACAGGTTATGGCTCACAGTCCACAGCTTCGTCGGTTGGATGAGTTTTAACCGAATCCAGCACTGAACTGGGAGAGATTCTGGAAGTTCTCCTTTGTCAAATGCTAGCACTATCTTTTTTTTTTAATAACTCTCTGGAAGATAGTTAAAATTAAACTGCAAGAACTTCTCTCTTTGTGTCGTGTCCTTTGGAAGCCCAAATACACAAAACAAAACAGAACTCTGTGGAAATGGCTGAATTTGGACAGCATTTTAGCTTTCACTGCTTTAACATTACAGTGCTTCTGGCCACGCCCCTTCACTGCGCAGGGTGTGTGCACAAGGTGAATGCACGTAACCAGAAACCCTTGTGATCGCACTATCCCGAATGTATTTTTTTTTTTTGTAGTCTACAAATTAGTTCACTGTAGGCTTTAAGCTAACTCTGTAAAAATGTCTCCCTATGCATTGAACTTTGAGCGTATTACACTCAGAGATGTTGTTTGTTTACAAAGCTACATTACAAAACATCTAAAGTTTACAATATGATATCATAGTGGACCAACCCTTTAATGCCCCTCTCTGTTGGAATTCTTCCCAATCCCATATGGACTACTGAATCCCTGGCAAGGTTCAAAAGGCTCACAAAACATTTTTTCATGAGCCCTCCAAAAAACACTTTTCTTAATACCTACCTATACTCAAACTGGTATTTGTCTAACAAAATCAGAAGCTTTGTATTAGTAGCTCTTGCTGTGAGTACTGTCTCTTTACGATGAATCACTTGATTCCTTCCTCGTTGTACATCAATTTGTTTAAAAACATCTGCTATGGCAAATTCTCTATGACACCTATGGCTGAATTACAAATGGCAGCCTTGCAGTCTTTGTCCACTCTTTCAGAGCTATGCATCTAGGGCACACAGTGGCCTCAAAGCTTTTGAAGGCTGAAATGATGAATGGGATACCCTATGATCTCTGGGATTAATGGACATGTGCACACAAAGGCCACTAGCTATGTTTACATCCAAATATGCAGATGAAGATGAGACACCATGAAGAAGTATGGCTTTTAGAGGCACGAAACCATTCTTTGGGAGCGCAGGCACTCAAGACAGTTCTGGAGGTAATATCCCTGATCACTTTGATGAAGGACTTTTGCTAAGAGATTTTACAATAACCAAAACACTTTCAAAATATATACGCATCTTGGCATTTCTATTCAGCATGTTTATGAAAAATTCCAAAATATGCATTAAGTCCCAATCCCAAGTGACGTGCTTTCTCAATTGCTTGGTATGTGTTTGCTGCAGAGCTTGCTTGAGTATGCATCAAGTGTATATAATGAACACAATTGGCATTAATAGGCACCTGTCTGAAAGTAAAAATCATGAATATGAGAGAGTATGATTAGACTTAAAGTCTGAGTGAAATCAAAATTTATAATGTTAATAACTAGCTCACATTGTTATACTTAAGGTAAATATTTAATCAGTGCTTATTATTTTATAGTTTGTTACTAGGTCAGCATATTTTGCTGATCCTGGAACACCTAAGCCTGGTTGTAAACAAAAACTTGATTGAAAAAAAGGTGATTGGCTGGCACAGACACTGAATCAGGAAGATTTTGCGCTTGGTAAAATCGAGTTCTGCAGCATACCATATGCCCCTGTGGACCAGATCGCAAAGTCAGCAAGACCCCAGGTGCACATACTCTACTGTAAGGGTCAAATCTAAAATGTCACCTTAAACCCTTGCAGTCTTCCCTGAGTCCACACTAATGACTTAGTTTGTTGAGATCTCCTCATTTTAGGTCAAGGCCACAAAAGGGACATTTGTAAGCACCCTTCTGAAAGCTAAAATCATGAATAGGACCCCTGTTAAAAATAAAGGTATATACTGTTTAGGTAGGTTTGAAACCATGGGTGTTTTCTTTAAGCTAGTTCTTTATGGGTCACGTGCTGGTTCTTTGCTAGTCATGTGGTGATCCTAAGTTATCCAGCGCATGATCAGCTTAAACCAGCTCAAGACGAACACAAACCAACTCAAACCAGCAGAAATAGTTCAAGCCTACGTCATATGCTTTTTTTCCCAGCAGGATATACCCTACAATCTTGCTTATGGTGCCTAATGTAGGTCTATATGGCCACAAGTGCACATGAAGGCCCAATCCCAAATGGTAGCCTAAACTCATACACTCTTCCTCCGAGTCCTCTTGTGGACTTAAATGAAATGTGTACGTGACATGCACGTAAATCCACAAGAGCATGGGTTCATATAAGCGTTCTCCCGATAGCAGTCATCCCAACTATGATGGACAAATGGTGTGCTAAATACTCACTGTCGTCCTTGTGACACAATGCCACTTTGACTGATTGGTAAAAGTCTGCTCATTGTGCATTGAGGGAACAGCTGCAAAATGGGCACCTGTGAGTACTTATCTAAAAGAATAAAATGACAAATAGTATTTCCTTATACTCTTGTGGACTTAACAAATATGCACACAGTGACTACCCACTTAATTCTGAAATATGCTAATAAATATGCGAATAACTTCTCTTATGTTGTTTAATATTGTATAAATATACTTAATTCCAAGGGTTGAATAATATATGTAAAATATAAATATATATATATATATATATATATATATATATGTGAAATAAATTATATATATATATATATATATATATATATATATATATATATATATATATATATATATATATATATATATATATATATATATATATATATATATATATATATATGTGTGTGAAATTCAAAAATTAACTTGTATTGTAATATTGATGATTTCTATAAAGGTATTTTTGGTCTAAGACTGCAAGTGCACATTAAACATATTGGACCCTTGCATGGATGTTCTGGGATTGTCAGAGGCATATTATGAATTGTATTTTGGGACCTTGATCTCGACTCTCTCGACTTTTGATATAGAAAATTCAACTCTGCATATAAATGAGTGACTTTTATTGACGTCTTTGTAGTTTGAAACAATATATTGTATATAAGAAATAATATAGAAAGAATTAATTCTGTAAAATAACAGAAAAAAATCACTGGCAGTTTATTACCAGATGTTTGTACTGTAATTTACTACCACTACGGACATTGTATCACTTCAAACTACTAAAAAATGTTAACAAAGGTCTCTTTTTCACCTTTTTAACATGTAAAGTTGTTGGAGGAAACATCAAGGTCATAATAAGGCCGTTATGCAACTCATAATATTTAGTAATTAAACAATCAGAAAATATGTACGTTCACTATATAGCATTGTTTAGCACATAGCTGTCAAGGATGAAATGCATCATATGTCTCACATGTACAGTTCTGTCTGGTTTTGTTCTTGTTCTCCTTCTTCATGTGGTTAAAAGTTGACCTAGTTTCCTGTGTATTCATTTCCATGCTACTTGTTAGTATGCTTGGTTCCTAATTAGTAAACACCTGTTCTTTGATCCTTTGATTACACCTGTGTGTACTGTATATAAGCTCTCCGTTTCCTCAGTCCTTTGTCCCTTGTTAATGTTGTTACATTAATTAAACACATTTTATATTCTCATCTCATGTACTTTGGATTGTATAAAGCAAACTCTGACAATGGGTTGTTGTAGTGCTGTGCTGGAATTTATTTTCAAGGAAGCACCGTGTCTGATTGTTTGATTGACTCCATATTTGATTAAACAAATGTTTGAGAATCTAAGGTCAATAAGGCAACATTTGTTTTCTTTGTATTTTAATTTAGTAAACCAAAACTGACTCAAGTTACTTTTATATATTTAAAAAGCAAACATGGCCTGTAGATTCTGTCTAGATATCTGTATTGTCATCTAGGCTCCATGACACACAGGGGATATATCCTCTTTAGGTTCAATAAATTGTTCTGTTATGGATTCATATGATATTTAAGCCCTCAGAATTTAGCAGAAATCATTTTATTCAAATTATTCCTTCAAAGTGAGACAAGGACACTTCAAAAGAGGAACATGACAAGCAAAGTGGTCACACGAGACACTTCAAGTGTGTGCACTGCAAAGATTGCTCTTAGGTGTTTCAATATGGAACACTAAAGGACCTCTGAGTCTCATTTTCTGTATTTTAGTGTCCACATTTGAGTGGGTTTATGTTTGCATTAGACTGAGTGGATTGCACTTATTATGCTTTTACTTGTTTTGTTTGTTTATTTTTCAAAGTTTGAAGTCAGTAAGGTTTTTTTTTAAATCTTTTTGTTAATATTTATGTTCAAATACTGCATTTACATTGTAAAAGCACAGTATATAGCAAGTGATATATAATCTGGGGCGTAGCAACCGGGGGGGATACTGGGGGGATACGTCCCCCTCACTTTTAGAGACAGACCATTTAGAAGCAGGTGATTAATAATTATATGAATGTATGATCTCATACAGCCGTCCCACCCACTTTTAAAATGTCCACTACGCCCCTGTATATAATAATATAATGATGTAAGTGATTCATATACACTAACCAGCCACTTTATTAGGTACACCTGTCCAACTGCTTGTTAACGGAAATTTCTAATCAGCCAATCACATGGCAGAAACTCAATGCATTTAGGCATGTAGACATGGTCAAGATGATCTGCTGCAGTTCAAAGCAAGCATCAGAATGGGGAAGAAAGGTGATTTAAGTGACTTTGAATGTGGCATGGTTGTTGTTGCCAGATTGGCCGGTCTGAGTATTTCAGAAACTGTTGATCTACTGGGATTTTCAATGGTTCAGGCTGGTGGTGGGCGTGTAATGGTGTGGGGGATATTTTCTTGGCACACTTTGGGCCCATTACTACCAATTGAGCATCGTGTCAATGCCACAGCCTACCTGAGTATTGTTGCTGACCATGTCCATCCCTTTATGACCACAGTGTACCCATCGTCTGATGGCTACTACCAGCAGGATAACGCGCCATGTCATAAAGCAAAAATCATTTCAGACTGGTTTCCTGAACATGACAATGAGTTCACTGTACACAAATGACCTCCACACTCACCAAATCTCAATCCAATAGAGCACCTTTTGGATGTGGTGGAACGGGAGAATCACATCATGGATGTGCAGCTGACAAATCTGCAGCAACTGCATGATGCTATCATGTCAATATAGACCAAAATCTCTGAGGAATATTTCCAGTACCATGATGAATCTTTGCCACGAAGGCAAAAGAGGGTCCAACCCAGTACTAGTAAGGTGTACCTAATAAAATTGCTGGTAAGTGCATGGTAAAATCTTAAAAAAAAAAAAAAAAAACCTAAGCACAAACATTGGAAATTGCAAATCTGTGTTAAATCTTCTGTTTAACCTAATTTTCAGATGTACTGTTTACCCATTTTTGAAAATAACGCACACACACACACACACGCACACACACACGCACACACACACGCACACACACACACGCACACACACACACACACACACACACACACACACACACACACACACACACACACACACACACACACACACACACACACACACACACAGAGAGAGAGAGAGAGACATCATAAACCCCACAAAAATCACATATATACACACTTATATAACAGTCTTTCTTACCAGCAGTTCTAGTGTACTGCATACTCAAGTTTCCTTCCTTTCTTGTTCTCTCTCTCTGTCTCTATATCTGTCTGTCTGTCTCTGTGACACACACACACACACACACACTCAGACACACAGTCACACCTGGTCTTCATCAGTCAGTGGGCTCTTCAAAGAGTGTCTAATGCCCAAGACTAGGAGAAAAAACACAGACCTAGACAATCTGGCATCCAACAGCTTTCTCTCAGGTTGGCACAGAGGTGAAAGGTTTACAGAGGCTCAGACAGCTCTTCCCTCTGCACCTCCGTCTCTGTGAGTGTCTGCATGCGTTCCTAATTTTATAAGTGTATGCAGTATATGCAATATTCTGCTTCATACACCCACACAAACCCATCAGTCAACAGGAGGCTATGCTGTCTTTACTCAAGTCATATTCAATTTCCCAAACAAGGGCAGATTATGGGTACATTTACTAAGATTGTGGCATTTATTTGCTAAAGCTATTTGTGTTGTAGGGTTGGTGCACTGTGGTTTAAACAGGATGCAAGCGTGTTATGAATTCAGAATCTAACAGTGAACTTTATTCAGCTCCCTTTTTGTTTTTCAAGCACCCATATTCATAAATGATGTTGATTTAATACTATGCTAGAATACTTGTTCAGTGCTTTAAATGTACCGATGACTAGCCAGATGGAATCTGTGGATGTTTTTTGCCATTTCTGCTGAGAATTTTGCTAAAAATCTGCGGATTTCTGCAGAATTATTTTGGGAGTATCATATCTAAAACCTTAATATGTAAAATAAAACAATATTATCTTTTTTAACTTTTATTTAATGTTTAAAATGCCAATCCAATTAGACTTATGTACACTGCATTGTACATAAATCAGATGAACATTTTTATATTAGTCGATAATATTACTGTAATCAATTTAAAAACTGAATAAATATAGATTTCCACACATTTACTCAAGTAAATAAACAGAATTAATGGCGGGCTAAAAATCTGCATAAAATCTGTGTAATTCTATGTGCATAGATTCCGTGTGGGCATACCGGTGACTAATATAAAGTAACATCAACAACTAAATTTGTTGGAAATATAGTAGAAGCAGAGGGAAATTAATATTGGGGCTGTGACACATACAACAATTATAGCCAACATTTACAATAAACATTTTGTAAACATAAAATGTTAATCAAATCCCTTTAAAAACACATGCACACACAAAATAATAATGATACAATTTGAGAGTATTGATTGAGTCTTTCAAATTCTGTGCTGGATTGAACTTTGTGCCTGTTGTATGGATAGTGAACTGATCCAAAGCTACTCGGCAAAGGTCATTCTAGTTTTAATTCCCTCTACTGATGAGAGGATTGGTCACTGCAGTGGGCTTTTAGTCCAGATTATTTGAAACATCAAAATTTTAAATTGGCCATTGAAATTCTCCTCATTATCCTGTCCTCTCATGCATTTGTCTTTTATAGACTGTCAGCCTTCATGGGTCGACTGTGCGACACACTCTGCGACTTCTGTGTGATTTCCGTGTAATTTCAGTTACGGTCTCACTTTATATTAGGTGGCTTTAACTAATTTATACTTACACTGAAATTAGTCAATTGTTACAATGTACTTAATGTGTAAATACATGTTTTTACATTGTAGCTATGATTGATTAAATGCATGCAGTAATTACATACTGTATGTATTAATTTCTGTAATTACATCTTTAATTACACTGTTGACTATTCTTTACAACTTAACCCACTCTTAAACCTACCCATACCACCAAACATATCCCTAACCCTATCCGTAACCCACCTCAATGGCACCAGAAGTGTTCTGCAATACATTATGAACACAGTACGTACATTGTATTTATTTTTGATACAAGTACAACCCCAAATCAGAAAAATTTGGAACAAAATGGAAAACCCAATTAAAAAAAGAAAGCAGTGATTTCTGAATTTAATTTGACTTGTATTTCATTGGAGACAATATGAACACAAAATATGTAAGGTTTTGTCTGTTCAACTTGACCCTTTTCTGTCATTCAGAGCTGCAACACATTCCAAATATTTCTTTAATGCAATTTAAGACTAGTAATCAGGTAAATTGCTTGAATAATGATTTGAAACAGGTGATGTCAACAGGTGATTGTAATTATGATTGGGTTCTTAATTAGTCCTTTAGGCGCAAGGATGGGCAGAGGATTACCAGTTTGCCAACAAATACATGATTCCACAAAGAAAATAGGACAACATTTGGATATTTCACCTACAGTGCATAACATAAATAAAAAGTTCAAGGAATCTGGAGAAATATCAGTGCATAAAGGACAAGGGTGCAAGCCTAAGCTGAACAACCATGATCTCGATCCCTCAGGCGGCACTGCATCAAGAATCATTATTCATCTATTATCAATATCACTACAATATGTCCCACAATACATAGTTACATCCACAAATGCTAGTTAAAACTATCCTGTGCCAAAAAGAAGCTTATGTTAACAGTGTCCGAAGCACTTTTTTTTTTTTTTTTTTTTGGTGTTTCCATTTTATCCCAATTTTTTCTGATTTGAGGTTGTACATAGTAGTTAAGGGCACCTAATATAAAGTAGGACCTCAGTTACTAACTCACTGTATAAGAAGATTAGATGTGATGTGAAGCCAAAGTAAATGTGTCCTCACACTATAAGGTCAGATTGCTGAGCAACAACTTGACTGCTCACACTATACAGGTAAAGTCAGAATTATTAGCCCCTGTTTATTTTTTCCCCCAATGTCTGTTTAACGGAGAGAAGATATTTTCAACACATTTCTAAACATATTAGTTTTAATAATTTATTTCTAATAACTGATTTATTTTATCTTTGCCATGATGGGAGTAAATAATATTTTACTAGATATTTTTCAAGACATTTCTATACAGCTTAAAGTGACATTTAAAGGCTTAACTAGGTTAATTAGGTTAACTAGGCAGGTTAGGGTAATTAGGCAAGTGATTGCATAGCGATGGTTTGTTCTGTAGACAATGGAAAAATATATAGCTTAAATGGGCTAATAATTTTGACCTTAAAAGGGTTTTTAAAAAATTTAAAACTGCTTTTATTCTCGCCAAAATAAAAGAAATAAGACTTTCTCCAGAAGAAAAACATATTATCAGACATGCTGTGAAAATGTCCTTGCTCTGTTAAACATCGTTTGGGAAATATTTAAAAAAGAAAAAAAATCAAAGGGGGGCAACCTTCTTTTTTTTATGAATTTTTATTTATTTATTTATTTATTTTTTTGTTTAATGGCAGTTGCCAAACCCAAATATGGTGTCTTTATGCCAGCGAATGAGAATTCACGAGTTCATACTTAGAGATATTTGACTAATTAGAATATGCATATTTGGGGTCCTGCCTGGGAAGAGGGTTCCAAGCTTGGAAAGACATCCTAACTCATGTTATTCCCCTCATCAAGATAAAGAGAGAGATAGGGGTCCGAGTACAGTGTCTAGCCTGGCTTCAGAGTGCTTCAATTTATGTAGGAATCAGCTTTAAAGGTGTGGGGTTGGGGTGTTGGAGGAATGTTGAAAGTCGAGAGAAAACTAGGACATTAATTAGTTAAAGGGGTTTGGTTTTAAGCTGATTGGATGATAATGATAATGTCAGTAATGAATTAGCCATGTTAAAACTGCGCATGCTCTTTTTGTAATTTGTTTATAAAACATCACAGAGTGTGAAGTTCAAGTGGAATATATGCTTTAATACTCCATCATCAGAGACCTGTAAACACGAAAGTGTGTGTCTGTTTTCACACAGGTGCAGTGAAGGCACAAACACTGACCAAGGCCATCCAAATTTCTGACATTTCTGAAAATGATTTGGCCATTCAGTTGCTGATCATGAGTGGTTAAAAGCTTCTCCATTTTCTTTTTTAAAAAAGCTGAAATTCAGCCTGAGTAAAAAAAGAGTCACAGAAGTTAGAATTTGCTAAAAAATTGATGAAAAATTGCAATACTATTATTCTATTTCTACAAAAATAAACATTTGGATTTGGACCAATCAGCTTCTCTTGCTTTGGCTAAAAGGGTTATTCTGTGGCCATTTTGGACAACCTGCTGAAAGTTTCAGTCACTTTAGAATGACTTACCATCTTGAAAAGTCCATGACTGTTTAACACTAGTAACTTTGAGAAGTCTGAGGCCCCGTTTACACTAATACGTTTTAGTTTTAAAACGATCCGTGTCCACACTAGCATTTTATCCAGCATTTCTGAACAACTCTCTGTCTACACCACACACACACTCTCTGGCATGTGCTGCAGCATATCTACCCAGATGAGAGCTGTGCTCGTTGGACTGTTCATCAAGGATCTACCGCTGGATCCAATCTCACTATATTTGTTAAACGTGATATTGAATTCATCTTGTCATCTATATCTAATGACATATTACCCAACGTTGGTCTTTTGAATCTATTACTTCTCAGGTAACGTGTTTTGGCTGAGCGCAGATAAGTTTATAATTAATGTAACCACGTACACTCTATATATTGATTGATTGCTTGCCTTTATTTCCTATATTGTATAAACTTATTGTACATTATACTTTTGTAATGGCCATTATTGATCATTAAAATGAAAGTGAAAGGAGGTAGTTATGTTATAGGCTCCGTTTTGTTATAAATACGCACAAAGTAAAGATGACGTTCATAAAAATAAGTAGCTACACGACCCCTCAACATTTTTGGTGTCTGTTAAGGTAATATCAAAATGAAAATAGGCAGTTCCTTATATCATGTTTTCATTTTATTGTTAAGAAAGTGAAACAATGTAGCCAGGGTGATGTAAATGAGGTTATAAAGTACACATTTCCCTTTGAAGATATACCCGACGAGTCCTCAGGAGTTTGTTTTTCATATCAAACTTGCGAAGTCTGAGCTTAGAAGGAGAGGATGCAAGAATGAACTGTGTGTAGGCTACTTGATATTGTGGACAAAGCCCCAATCAGCCTTTGTTTTCAGATGTCTCAGTTTTCCCCTATCCACACTGAGAATTTTAGAAGGAATTTTTAGAATGAAAGCGGCCTCTTTAGTATATCCAAAATGCTCCATTTTCGGCGCTCGAAAACTCCGGCGTAGTGTGTGGACGGATGGCGTAACCATAGCAAAACTTATGCGTTTTAAAATGAAAACGTATTAGTGTAAACGGGGCCTGAAGGTGTTCTGTAATTTTGATCGGTGTTTTTTCTTCTTCAGATATATAATTTAAAGGGCCCGTGGCTTTTAAATATATATCTTTAGATATCAGTGTCAGTCCGTTTTAGGGATATCTATTAGCTAGTGTGCTCCAAAACACAAAATTTGCATTTGGAAAATATAAAACTGATATAAACATCTAAAGCTTGCAGTTTGTCACTTCTGCCTAAATCAATGAATGTTTTTTTCACCTCACCTCATACTTCTCATTAAATCTTGACCAATCAAAAGAACTCTAATATTTGACATGCCCCGCCCTCTTCAAGACGTTGATGCGCTAAACAATAAATGAGAAAACAAAACACTATTGGCTGTTTTCAAAAGGGGAGGTGCTATACTATGTTTAATTTAATTCATCTTTATTTCTGCGCATTTACAATGTAGATTGTGTCAAAACAGCTTCACATAGTAGTTCTAGTAAATTGAAACTGTCAGTCCAGTTTTCATCATTGAAGTTCAGTTTAGTTCAGTTCAGTGTAGTTTAAATTTTACTGCTGAAAGTCCAAACACTGAGGAGCAAATCCATTGATGCACAGCTCCACAAGTCCCAAACCAAGCAAGCCAGTGCCGACAGTGGCAAGACACAAAACTCGTCACGAATTGATTTCGTCACCTATTGACGAAAGTGAAGGGAAAAAACAAAGAGAAACCAGGCTCAGTTGGGCACGACCATTTCTCCTCTGGCCAAACTTATGTCCCACCCTCTCAATTTTTCTGTTGAGATTAAGTCAAACATCGAATAAAAAATACACATTTCAAAGCACTTCACGAGACCTTTAAGTTTAATACTGAGCTTTAGAACATATGTAACACATGAAATATGCTTACAAATCAGTTTTTACTGCGGTTAAGTTATCTTCAAATAAGACTAAGCAGTGACTTCGGAAATGAAGGAAATTGTAAGATTGCTTCCCCAACGCTGTGTGATGATCAATTAAATGATTTACTATCTCCAGAAAAGGAAATTTTGTTTACCACCTGCTTTCCATGGCCAGTAATAGCACAATGTTAACTCCACCAAGAAAATATGCTGAATTTCTCAAATAAGATGGCTAATTTGCATAGAACTGAGTTTGTTTGTGCTTCATTTAATTACTTTATTTACATAATTACATTGCAGCGCTATTTCAGCACATTTCCCGCATAATAATCTAGTTTGCGGGTGGTTAATGATGAAGACGCTGATTATTTTATCGCTTCGGAAGTCGTTATATTGCAGTATTTTGCCAAATTTGCACACCTTCACATTATCACGGTTATCTGAAAACATCTGGTGTTAGTGTATGCAAAAATGAAATATATTTTGCTGTTAATAAACAGGGTTAAAAAATATGAACTATATTAAAAAAAAGTGAAGACCTAAAATCCCTGGAACACTGCGATTCATCATCCTCTGAATGTACCTGATTCAGTTTAAATTGAATCTAGCTGATCCTGTTCATTAGTCGGTACCCCTGCTTAGTGTGTACACATAATCTTCTCTATTTCATTCCAGGCCATGCAGGCAAAAAAAAATGCCAGCTTCCCACATTGCTCTGTAGTGGATTTTAGATTTCATGTCCTGCATGTCCTGCATATCCTGTGCTTGGTAACCACATGTGCACAATACAGTAATTTCAACACAGACTTATTTGTGGGGTAATTACACAGTGCAGCAATTCAGATCTCAAAGGATGAGAGGCGATTATGTAGAGAAATGTCATAATTGCACTGGCCTCATTTGAAGTCATCATTCTCAGCTTCTTTTTTTGTGGCTCCTTTTCTTGAGGAGGATTCGAGGTAGAGTGAAAGGAAAGTTTTGATGCAAACCGCTGGGAGAAGCCTCAGAATGGAGAGAAAGACACACACACACACAAAAGGAGTGAGTGAAAGAGAGAACTGGGAGATGTGTAATTTGTATTTTGCCAACAAAAGCCCTAATCCCTATACAGTCCACCTTCACCAGGCCTGCAGTTCGCACCTCCTACTATTGTTGGGCAGAAAGTAAAGGGAGGGAGAGAGACTGTGTTAAACGGAAAGAGAGATTTGGGACTGAGGTTGCTTCGTTGTCAGCCTCCTACCGTTTTCTGCCTGACAGAGTTTATTTAAAGCTAATCTCTGCTCTTTCATCCCCTCCGGACGATCTTTCGCTTGCGTTTTCTCACAGGCTCTTTGGCTTGCTGTTTCTCTGGCGGTGTGGGGGTTAGAGGTCGGTGGGAGGGTCGCAACGGTTGTTGGACTCGTTTAACACGAGCTGCTGATAAGCTTTGTGACAGGAGGCGGTCAAAATAAAGTTGCCAAACTGACACAAACATGTGCACCCGATCAACAGGTTCAAACAGGTTTTGAATGAGGGGGAGAGTGTTTTGCACTCAGACTCACAGCAGGTGAAAATGGTTGTCAGTTCAGTTCAAATTTGTTTTGAAACATCTGATATCATTGAGAGTCAGCGCAGGTGGAGGAAACACCATGGAGTTAGTCAGTGCATGTTTGAGGATTTTTAGATATTATGTTCAAAATATAGATTTTTTATGGTACATATTCAAACCTATTTCATAACATAATAAATAATTCATAAGTACAGTGACTGTAGCCTTCTTTTGGAGCCTTCTTCTAACCTGTGCCCTTCTACAACTTTATCCCAAAGGTCTTTTGAAAGCAGGGTCTAATGTGAGTAAAGGTATAGATTTTCACAGGGTATGATGATTTTCTAGGCTCTGTAAATCACATACAGTTGAAGTCAGAATTAATAGCCCCCATGTTTATTTTTTAACCCAATTTAACGGAGAGAAGATTTTTCTAACACATTTCTAAACATAATAGTTTTAAAAACTCATCTCTGACAACTGATTTCTTTTATCTTTGCCATGATGACAGAAAATAATATTTGACTAGATATTTTTCAAGACACTTCTAGACAGCTTAAAGTGACATTTAAAGGCATAACTAGGTTAATTAGGTTAACTAGGCAGGATAGGGTAATTAGGCAAGTTGTTGTATAATGATGGTTTGTTTTGTAGACTATCGAAAAAAAAAATTGGCTAATAAAGTATGGCCTTCCAGCTGCATATCCTGCATGTCTTTGGACTTGTGTGAGGCGATCGTGCTACCCACTGCACTTAGGCAGCAGACATGTGATTCCACAGATCTGCATTTATTTATTTACCGCATACTTATGACTCACAATTTAGATTTTTTTATGTCATGATTTTTTCTTATGATTTTTTTCTTTAGTAGAGATATTGTTCTTTCAATGTTTAAACACAAAAAATGCATTTTCTGTAAAATAAATAAAAAAAGTTACAGACAATTTGAATAAGTACAAAATATGGTTTCATAAGTGAATCAATGTGAATACATCAAATTACAGCAACAAAAGTAATTTCAAGACTCATTTTGTGACACATTTAATCTTTTAAAAGAAAACATTTACATTTAAAAGAAAGGTCCATTTTTTATAGCACGGTGAAGTAAAAGTCACAGCTCAGACAGAAGTCATTTTCAAACCAACCAGCCTTCAACTGGACATCCCAGTAAATTCACTTTCTCAGCTTAAAATTGAGCTCAATGGTTAAGGATCTTTTTTGCCTTTTCACAAATCTCCTAAACAGAGTTGGGTGTAAGACATTCCACAGTAACACATTACTGTATTCTAATTACATTTTTGAGAAATGCAGTAATGTAGCGAATAACATTTTAAATTTGTGTAATTTGATTACAGTTACTAAAGTCAATGTAACTGCATTATTTACGTTACAAATATAGTTTTTAATAAAGCTTCCTTTAAATCATGTTTTCCACTGCACAGTCAGTTAATAAGTATGCGCTTTTAAATTGCTGGAGAACGTGAGCTGAAATGGCTGCTGTCGAGAGTGGCTGCTTCTTCAATTGGAAATACAGACATTATTTTAATTTCATGAAGCGTAAAAACAAAAATATTTCTGTGAAATTCAGCCTATGTCCAGTCTCTAAAGGACTTTTAACTGCTTTTAACTCAACCAGTAACTTGTTCAGCACTAGAAACAGAAAGCATTCTACGACGATACTCGTCACCAAGGAGGACACCGGCGCCCAAAAACATGGCAGCGCAACTCAGCCTAAACAGGCTAAATTGGATTTTTGTGCAGGATCGGGAGTGAAGGTATCTTCTAAATATTAAGAGAACTGCTTGGGGCAGTTCTCATATCTCATCTTTTGTGTGTGTGTGCGCGCATATTGAGAGCGCATATTGCGCACACACCAATGGTGTAGTCCTAAAAAAATAGGTGGTGTACTATTACCCACCCAATCCAAATTTTAAAAGTAGGCAATGAAACGACGAAAGTCAATGTATCTTTAATTCATTTGATTTATATATATAACTAAAAAACAAGTTCAGGAGCGGGATTCTACCGCCGTTTTTATATCAAATTTAAAGGGGACTGAGGCAATCATTTAGTAGTGTACAAGTAATCGCAAAAGTGTTAGGGGGGCTGAATGGAGGGCTAAAGCGACGCCCATGCTGTTTTATAATTTTACTTGAACGTTTCAGCGAGACTTCATTCAGCTGATTTGTTGTGATCTTCGAAAAACTCAAATACTCAATACACAAAAATTAGGGAAGTCTAATCACCAAAACAAGTGAGTATACCGAGAGTATGATCCTCAGAAGTCGTAATACCCTAACAGCTCGTGGAAAAAAGTAGGCATACTGAATATACGTGCGTATAGCAAGGACTACACCACTGGCACACACATATGGAGCGCATATTTTCCAGGTGCGCTAGCATTTCCCAGGTGCTCCAGTTGAAAACCGTGCGTCCACTATCAAGAACTGACTGATGAGCTTCACACTTTGTAAGGTACATATGTTGTACCCCTGAAACAGGGGAGAGAATTATTAAGAAATATCAGACACACTCAACGATGTTTCTCCACTGCTGACTTTATGCGTAATCATATTGGTTCACAAATTCAAATAAACATCTTTCAAAACAGCATCATTGTCTTCTTAATGTTACACAATTTCCATAAATTGCTAGGTAGACTTGTAACAATGAACACTATTTTGTTATTTTCACATTTACAATCTTATAGAACACTTATAAAGTTTTATACATTTTATCATCAGCGGAAAAGCACTTATCCTTTTTAATCCAATACTTTAACATAAATAAACTAAAGCCTAATAATTTAAGCAACATATAATTAATCTTTTTAAACTATTATTTTAGCTGGATGTGCATCGTCTTTCTCTATTTGTTTGTCTATCAATGTTACAGTGCCAATTACTTTCACTTTTCCCAGCAATACACACATAGAACATTAAATACCAGAATTAAACCTAAATTGAAAATGTGCACGCTCATAATTTTACTTCAACGTGGCCTTGCGCTAATCACATTCAAAATGGAGCCCAAAGCTCACGCTCCTCCAAACCACACACTCTTATAAACATTCCCAACAGAATCCGGACAACATCACAATAACATACACTCTCAACGCTGTCAGAACATGAGCACATTACATTAAACTGATTAGGGACACCCATACCTGAAACAGGGGAGAGAATTATTAAGAAATATCAGACACACTCAACGATGTTTCTCCACTGCTGACTTTATGCGTAATGGAGAAAAACCGCGAGTTCTCCCCCTAGTGTTCAGTCAAGGCATCACTAGTCGATCACCAAGCATCTCAGACTAAACATGTCAAGCACAGATCAGTATAAAACACAGATTTGCAGGTGTTGAATCACTCTCAAAGTTCAATAACTTTTATGGGTTTCCCATTTCAGGTTTTGATCTAGTTTTTGATATGCAAATACATTTATATCTCACTCTGTCACACACTCCCCTACAAAATGAAATGTCGTCTCGACATTTTCCACTCTTAGAATCAGAATGTAGGATACAAATTTAACAGTAAATTGTCTTTTACAAAAGTTGGTAAGGGAGAAGGTTGTTAAATATTTAACCTCATAACAATCCACTTATTGTCCCAAAGCGAACTCAACGCAGGTTGTATTGGGTCCACAACAATCTATAAAAAATTATTCAGTCCCAAAGACCACAGTTCAACAGGGCAAACGAAATCCCTCAATTTTCCAAAATGTCCATGACAAGACTGTTCATTGGAGAAATCCTAACTACAAAAAAATCAGTCCATCAGTTCTTCCGAAGTCAACTGAAAAATGAACAGTCTTTGTTTGCATTCAAAGTCCACAGTCTTGTTGTGACTCTAGTAGTTCATTGTCCTTACTAGTTACATCCATACAAAAAAGGCAAATGGTAACTATATTGTTGGCAGGGCGGCAACCATGGTAACAGTCCATTCGCAAGCACGTACGGTAAGTTCTGTGGTAGTGTCTGCAAAGTACCATTCACTTGTCCAACATTATAAGTTGGTGTACCTAGCTCATCATAAGTGAATACCCTTGGTGGGCATCTTTCTCTCCTAGTCAGCCGGTAAGGTTGCTCATCTCGGTTTTCCAATTCACTTTCAGTAGGTGACATGGGAACAGGAAGGTGTTCATCAACCGGTAAGTCGATCTCTTGTTCGAGGTTACTTTCGGCAGATGGAAGTGGTCCAGCAACAGGTAAATCGTTCTCCAGTTCTTGATCATCCCCCACACCTAACAATTGAGTAGGGACCTGTTCGAAGCTCTCTTGCTGATGTTCATTAAGCTCTGTAGGTAGGGATTCAACACTATTTACCTCATCATCATGGTTTGTCACAGGTACTTGTGGTGATGCATAATAGAGCTCAGCTTCCTCTTCACTGTCTTCGTCAGATTCAACACAGCTGGGTTGAGGATGTTTTCTCTTTTGGTTCGGCCTGATTTTCATATGCGGATCAGTCTCAATAGGTAAGTGATCGCAAGGCATCAATAAGTTTCGGTGTAGAACTCTGGATCGTCCCTTTCCCTTTTCTGTCTTTACTTCATAGACTGGAAGCTCACTACCTAGTTGTCGCACTATTACATAGATACTGTCTTCCCAAAAATTGCGGATTTTACCTGGACCGTCCCTTGGCGTTAAGTTTTTCACCAAAACGCGATCACCTGGCTGTAGTGTTGTGTTTCTTACTTTTCTGTCATAGTTCCTCTTGCTCCTGCCAGCAGCTTTTTGAGCATGTTCTTGGGCGATCTTATATGCCTCTTCCATTCCCTGTTTCCACTCTTCCACATACTCTCTCCGATTATGCGAGGGTTTTTCTGAACTCAATCCGAACAACATGTCCACGGGCAGTCTTGGAGACCTTCCATATAACAAGTAGAAAGGAGAGAACCCTGTGACCTCTGAGCGGGTACAATTGTACGCATACACCAGTTTGCTCAAGCTGTCTTTCCAGTTGGATTTCTGACTGTCGGTAAGTGTTCTTAACATTTGTAAGAGTGTCCGGTTAAATCGCTCGGCCTGGCCATTGCCTTGCGGGTGGTACGGGGTCGTCCTCGAACCGGTGATGCCACAATATTTTTGGAGCTGGTGAAACAACTGATTCTGAAATTCGCCACCCTGATCATGATGGATACGGGAAGGGAAACCAAATTTTAGAGCAAAGTCATTAAAAATGCGGTCAGCAGCTGTTTTGCCTGACTTTGAGGTTGTTGCATAGGCTTGGGCAAATCGGGTAAAATGATCAACCACTACAAGGATGTACTCAAAACCTCCTCTGCAGCGCTCTAAATGGAGAAAGTCAATAGAGATCAATTCAAAGGGCTGAGTCGTAACAATACTTGTCAAAGGAGCTCTTGCCTCGTGACAGGGCTTCTTCTGCTTTAAGCATCTGCATGTTTTTGTGACATAGTATTCGACGTCTATCTGCATACGGGGCCAAAAGAAACGTTCACGAATAAGTGAGACAGTTCGGTCTATCCCATGATGTCCCATTTCATCGTGTAGCTCTCGTATGACTGTGTTCTTATATTTTTCAGGCAGGACCAACTGTGTGCGGAAGGAAGTTGTTCGGCAGAGTACACCATCTTGATTAATGGTAAGTTTTTCCCACTCACGAAACAAACATTTTGTTTTAAGGCCATAAGCTTTCAGCTGTTTGACTTTCGGTTTTGTTCCTGACAGTTTGCAGTCATATACAGGACTGATGACTTGGTCATTTTGTTGAGCATGCTTCATTTCATTCGCTGATATTGGGGTTATGGTGGGAACTATTGGACAGGTCTCGATAGAGGAACAATTGGTTGAGATTGACCATGGGATGTTAGGTCCTTCTTGTGCTTCGACGGCCTGAATGGTTGCACCTATTACATCCGAAGACAACTCCTCAGAGCACTCACTGATCATAGTTCCAATATCAATGGGCAGTCTGGAGAGTGTATCTGCATCGATATTTTCACGACCTGGTCGATATTTGATTGTGAAGTGGAAATCAGCCAATTCAGCCACCCACCTACACCCTGTAGCATTTAGTTTGGCAGTTGACAGGACATATGTAAGGGGATTATTGTCACTGTATACGGTAAAAGTTGGTGCATAGTATAAATAATCACGGAATTTTTCGGTAATTGACCATTTCAGTGCTAAGAATTCTAGCTTTCCAGAATGGAGGTGGTAGTTTTTCTCAGCAGCAGATAAGGTTCGAGACCCATAAGCAATCACGCGTAGTAATCCGTTTTGTTGTTGGTAAAGTACCGCTCCTAGCCCTTGAGCTGACGCGTCGGTATGGAGTATGAAAGGTAGTGCAAAGTCTGGGAAAGCTAGTATCGGTGGTTTCAGCAGACAATCAACAAGTTGCTCAAGAGTAGCCTGATGCTGTTCAGACCAGGTAATAGGCTTACTCGATGGAACGCCGGTTTTCATGCGTTTTGACTTTGAGAGTCTTCGGCTACTTTTTGGGTGAGTACTATCATCGGGGTCATTTTTCAACAAATCATACAAAGGGCAGGCTATGCGCGAAAAATCTTTAATATACTGCCTATAGTAGCTAAGTAAACCAAGAATTCTCCTCAGCTCCCCCACATTCCTTGGTTGCTTATCTTTTAAAGACCTAACGGCTTCAGTATCAGCAGGATCGATTTTGTTTCCTTCTTTTGAGACTATTCTACCCAGGTAGCGGACTTCAGTTTTAAACAACTCGCACTTACTTGGCTTCAATTTTATGCCGTACTCCCTGAGCCGCTGCAACACTTTCCTGACATCTCGAACATGATTATCAAAGGACTTACTAAACACCAAGGTGTCATCGAGGTATGGAAGACAGATTTCATCCCGCAGGCCTTCCAAACACTCTTCCATACATCGTTGGAAAGCTGCTGGCGCATTCATCAACCCAAAGGGAATACGCACCCATTCATATAAGCCCCAGGGTGTCACAAAAGCTGTAAGATGTTTGCTTTCCTTGCACATGAACCCCTGGTGGTAAGCTTTCCCCTGATCTAATGAAGAGAACCACGAATTACCACCCAAGCTGTCCATGATATCTTGCACCCTTGGAATCGGCTGTCTGTCTGGATGGGTCTTTTTGTTTAGGTCCCTATAATCAATACATAAACGCAGACTGCCATCTTTCTTTCTCACACACACCATTGCAGAGGAGTATGAGGATTTGGATTTTTCAATCCAACCCTGGGCTATTAGATCCTGCAAGTATTCCTTCATTTCACGATACAGGGGTTTGGGCACAGACATATAGGTGCGACCAACTGGTTCCTGATCTTTCAATGATATACTCAGTTTCAAGCTTGGAACACAACCAATGTCATCATCAGATTTAGAAAAAGAATGACACTCTTCTCTTAGCATCTGCTGTACAACTTTCCTCTGGACTTCACTCAGGTGACTGACATTCACTGGTGGGTCCCACACATCACCATTGATGTTCTCGTGACATTGATTCCCTGATTGAATGTGGTGTACCTCAGCAGTGGTAGCACTAGCTGGTACCTCAAACAATTTAGCAGGGAATACACTCTTCACAAGCTGAACTGTACCAATTGGAGTCTGGCCCCTCAGAGTGATATCATGTTCAGTGTGATTGCATACCTTAATTGTGACATTTGTTGGTGCTCCTCTTTTCAGTAGAACTACACTCTCTAAGAATTCAAGCCCATCTGACCAGGAGGGATTCACATCTGGTTCAAAAATGAGTGTGCTATCCTCTCTAACTGGCTGCATGTATACTCTGCACGAGACCTGTGCAGTACTACGTTTTGGGACATAAACATGATCTTTTGCGGTCTTTACTGTGTACTCACATGAGCTCTCTGCACTAATAAGTCTGATAAACGTTTGGACTTTGCCCCTCTTTAGACTGGGAAACGCAGCTTTCACAGTGCTCTCGAGCATTCTGTCACTCGCCGAATTTGGGGTGATTTGTTCAATAGAGTTCAGTATTTGCTCGATTACATTGAAACCTATGATAGGATGAGAGAGGTTTTGACCCCTTGCCACGAGTATGGGAATTACCAGTTCAGCATGGGGAGGTGTCTGTGACGCTAATCTGAAAGACACTTCCACATATCCAATGTAGGGTATATCAATACCATTGGCCGCGACAAGGTTCAAAGTATTTGAGGAATCGAGTATGTCAGACACATCCCTCAATGGAACTTCTGGTAAGTACTCTAACTTCCAGAATTCATCAATGACACATACCTGGGAGCCAGTGTCCCACAGTGCTTGAATTCTGTGGCCATGCAGGTAACATTGGACAACACACTGCCTTCCAACTAGTGATGTCACAGCAGAATGCTGGTTAGTACGGGCACTACAGGGGGCAGTGATACTCATATTCAGGTAAGAGGTTGACATTGATTCAGGTGAGTTGGTACAGGTCTGCTTGTGTTCAGCCCAATGCTGAGCTTGGCACGTCTGACAACAATTTATTTCATCCTTACATTGTGAACATCGCTTCATTTGTGTTACTGATTTTTCGCAGGCGGTACATTGTTGGGACTGGTGAATGAATCTGGTTACTCCCTGTCCCGTGGGAGTAACCGTTCCCCGTTTAAAGGGCTCTCTCTCGAGGGCTTAATGCCACGAATTCTACATCCTGCTTGAAAGTGCTCGCCACTACCGCATCTGAAACAATGCATGCAACGATCCTCTATTCTTTGCTGCTGACAGTTAAAGCACTTTCTGGGTTGTGAGCGAGGAGGGGGTATATAGTACTGCCGCGCAACATACTGGGGCTGACACTGAGTATTTGCTCTCATTTGGTTAGTGCCTGCTGACTGCCAGTATGGTGTCTTTTGACACTGACCTACTTCTCTTTCAGGGTCTCTCTGCTCAGACACTGGATATTGCTGTGGGGTGAAGGCTGGTGGCTGTAACGATTCCCGAATTTGAGCTATTTCCGCACTGAGAGTCTTTAGCGAGGCAACATCTGATCTCAGTTCTTTTAGTTCAGTAAGTACACTGGCATTAGATTTTTGTCCACTTTGCGCTGCATTGTACTTCTTATCAGTAATTTCCTCACTAGACTGAACTACATGGACCGCTGTTGTGTGCTGTACACCTGTTCTCTTTTTTTTCTGTCTCTCTGTCTCATTAGCACAAGCAATGTTTAATTTTTCTAACAGAGTCTCATCAGTGGTTTGTATGTCAAGAAGATATGGCTGCATGTCAACTTTAATGCTGTCACTTTGGAGACCGGTGAGTACGGTATGTAAAAACATGCTTTGAACTAACGCCGGATCGTATTTGAGACCTGATTCTGATTCTTGTGATGCAAACAAGGTTTTCTGGCGCAGATCTAGAACACGCATGAGGAAATTCTGTGGCGTCTCTTTGTTAAGCTGGCATTCAGAGGTAAGCTGTTTATATAGCTCTGTAGCACTTTTCTCTTGGAAATGAGAACGCAGAATTCGCCTAAGTGTGGGTAAAGTCAATTTTGGCTTTCCTTCTAAATAGCTTCGTAACTGCAGACCTGGGGAAATGGCTCGGACAACTGCATCCACTATGTCACATTCTGGGTAGCCTCGGCTCAAACCAGCCTCGATTTGGTGTGCCAAACTTGAAAAAGTTAATTTGTCTTTCTGACCTGGGTCGCCAATTTGTCCAGAAATTTTAAAATCTTTTCGCCACAGGGGACTGGAGTTTTGCATGTTTGCTAACTGTTGGGCGGATTTGACTGCTTGTTCGTTAGGTTGAATGACACTTTGCTCTGTGTTCCCTTCTTCCATTTGTTGCATCAAACTCAGTTTTTGTTTCAATACAGCTTTTAGTTCATCTAGCTCTCTTTGTAACTTTTCCTTTTCAGTGCTTTCGCTTTTGCATGCGGTTTCACTTTCAGTGGCTGTAGTCAATTCGATAATTTGATCTCTCAATATTAACAGTTCAGACATGCCACCATCTTCTAGCTCCGTGATGTTTTCAAGGTGTTGGAGAATTAGTGCAATTAGAAACATGCGAGATCTAGATGCATCTTTCTCTGGGTCGGCCACTTTAAGGAATTCTCCGATTTTTAGAAGATTTTCTTTAGACAATGAATTAAGCATGGCCATGACTTCAGCTTGCATTCCTTCGAGCGCCTCTGTTTCCATTATAGCAATAAGAGTGGACCTTTTCACTGAGTAGCGGCTTACTTGAGAGTAACAGAACGTTTCAGTTTCACCTGATGATCTCTGAGGACTCAGGCCTGTGGCTCCTCCTCTCTTTCTTGCCTTTGCTGCAGGAACTCTTTCCACTCCACTGATGACCAGGGTTGTTTTAAGAGATGTACTGCATCAGAAGTTGTCTGCCAGGTGAATGACGGCCACCCTCTGAAGAGCAAATCCCAGCGGTGCCTCCAAAATGTTGTACCCCTGAAACAGGGGAGAGAATTATTAAGAAATATCAGACACACTCAACGATGTTTCTCCACTGCTGACTTTATGCGTAATCATATTGGTTCACAAATTCAAATAAACATCTTTCAAAACAGCATCATTGTCTTCTTAATGTTACACAATTTCCATAAATTGCTAGGTAGACTTGTAACAATGAACACTATTTTGTTATTTTCACATTTACAATCTTATAGAACACTTATAAAGTTTTATACATTTTATCATCAGCGGAAAAGCACTTATCCTTTTTAATCCAATACTTTAACATAAATAAACTAAAGCCTAATAATTTAAGCAACATATAATTAATCTTTTTAAACTATTATTTTAGCTGGATGTGCATTGTCTTTCTCTATTTGTTTGTCTATCAATGTTACAGTGCCAATTACTTTCACTTTTCCCAGCAATACACACATAGAACATTAAATACCAGAATTAAACCTAAATTGAAAATGTGCACGCTCATAATTTTACTTCAACGTGGCCTTGCGCTAATCACATTCAAAATGGAGCCCAAAGCTCACGCTCCTCCAAACCACACACTCTTATAAACATTCCCAACAGAATCCGGACAACATCACAATAACATACACTCTCAACGCTGTCAGAACATGAGCACATTACATTAAACTGATTAGGGACACCCATACCTGAAACAGGGGAGAGAATTATTAAGAAATATCAGACACACTCAACGATGTTTCTCCACTGCTGACTTTATGCGTAATGGAGAAAAACCGCGAGTTCTCCCCCTAGTGTTCAGTCAAGGCATCACTAGTCGATCACCAAGCATCTCAGACTAAACATGTCAAGCACAGATCAGTATAAAACACAGATTTGCAGGTGTTGAATCACTCTCAAAGTTCAATAACTTTTATGGGTTTCCCATTTCAGGTTTTGATCTAGTTTTTGATATGCAAATACATTTATATCTCACTCTGTCACACATACACAT